>NW_027272592.1:0-201143 GCF_040938485.1 Diadema antillarum | reverse complement strand
TCATCGAATTGCCACAATGGAAAACATTCATTGAAAGACGCAGTGTAGGCCGACAATGATTCAATTACACTGTATTCAATTCATTCACCGCTATCAATTTCATACTCATTAATATCAATTCCTCACAATTTAACTACATGTCATGTGACAGATTATGTAACTGCACAAACTATTTCATGTATTTCATTCTAGTTGCCTGATTCATTAGAAAATCTGATCTTGAAAACATTATTTCATTATTCAATGTCATCATAATCACAGCACAATTATCACAACCACATTGGTGATACTAGTAAGAGTCCTTGTGAAATTATTATCACTCACAGCATTTTCTGGTATTACATTCTACTTGATTTCTACATTATAAGCTATGCTTGATTTTATCTTTCTAATCAAATAATAATTGCCCGCATAGACATAATTTCTAACTGGGTTACATAAATATTGCCTTCACATGCCTGGAAATAATAACAACTAGAAATGTCGCTATGGCGACTGGTATGCCTCCGCCATGATGCATGATTCTCCTAATAGGTCTAGATAGTGCATGTGGACAATGTGTGATTACATTTTCACAAAAATGGCTAAATATTAAAATGACAAGTTTGTCACAAATGTGTTGAATGTTCACCTTCCTTGACCTAGGTTTAAGTGGATGAATAGGAGAGCATGTATTTGGGATTTAAGGACTTTAACTTGACTTTGACCCATTCATACGTTTATGCATTGAGTAATTCCAAGGTATGGAGAAAAAGTTCATTTCTGTATTGAATAGTAAATTGTTACCATTTTCATCTGGCCTTTGACCCTAAAATTCATAAGATAATCCCTGTCAGCAGAACATGCATAAATATGTAGAAAGTTTGAAAATAACTTGAGCCACTTCCGAGACATGGAGGAAAAACTTAATTCAGCAGTTTCACTTGATCTTTGACCTTTTGACCTTTGAGGCAAAAAAAGAAAAGAAAAAAAGATCTTCCAGAGAAGCTCTATTAGGTTATACATGCATACACCAAATGTAAAAAAATAATCCTGCTGGCATTGCATAAACATGAGGAAAAGTAAATTTTGAAGTGTTGCCCTTGACCTTTTGACTCTGACCTTTGACCCCATGAACCAAAATTGTCTAGATAATCACTGCCAGTCAGTACATGTATGTTCCATGAAGATACCTCGAACAATTTCCAAGGTACGGAGAAAAAAGTGAAGTTTTGATATTTTTGATTGACCTTTTGACCTTTGACCTTTGACCTCATGACCACAGACTTTCACCAGAAAATCTAATTGGGTAATACATGAATACACTAAGTTTCCAGAAAATATCTTCAGGCATTGCAGAGATATGGTGGAAATAGTTGAATTTTATGTATTTGACCTTGACCTTTTGACCTTTGACCTGAGCATGTGCACCCAAAAAGTTGATAGGCACAACTTCACCCCCTAATACACATACATGCTAAGTTTCATTAGGATACCTCAAAATGTTTTTTAGTTACGCTTGCCACAAAATTCATTACGGACAGACAGAAGGACGGACGGACGGACGAAGAACGGACGGACGGACAGAAGGACAGACGGACGGACAACCCGAAAACATAATGCCTCCGGCACCACTTCGTGGCGGAGGCATAAAAACAATGCACTGCAATGTTCACTGATGTATTTATGTTGGATCACTTATACATCGACAGATCTTTCATAATCATTTGTATTATTTTCATGGTTTATTAATCAAATTATGAAAGCAGCTGAACTTCACACAATGCTATCATTGCAAATATTTTGTAAGCATAAATAATAATGTGTTGCAATCCACCTTCTTTGCACTCTAAGGTTCCCTATATCAGAATATTAATTATGATATTAATACTAATAATAATGACCTTGTCTACTGCACAATAGCTTTTAATCATCAAAGATCAGAAATCAGACTCTTATGTGCTGACTGATACAGAATTTGCATTTATCCATTTTAAAATGCTTTCTTACACTTTACAAGGCCTATAAATCTTTCTTTTTTTTCAGAGTGCTTCAATTCACCCATTTGCTTTTCACTGAATTGTTTGCACGCTTAATTGTTCTGTTCTGTTTTGTATTGTAATGTTTTTGCTTTTTCTTTTGAAGGGGGATTTTTCTCATTTCTGGTTTGGTTAATACATGTACCTGGCAAAGCACTTATGCCATCACCTATGGACTCGTCTATGACAAAACTCAGTGAAGTTCAGCAGTCAGACTGCAATAGTCTGATTGCAGCTTCATATCTAACACTGCAATTGTGACTCTGTATCACAATATCAACAGAAAGTCACCAAACATGGATTCTGGTTAAAGGGCTGGTAAGTTTTGGTTGAGACCTGGTTTCAGATTGATAACATTTCTTCTCTTTTTTTTTTGGGGGGGGGGGAGGAGGGGTGATATAATAAGAAACCTCTATGAAATATGAAAGATCATTAATTCAAAGAAGAATTCAATGTTTATTGATGAAAATTGGTTTTGAAATGTTTGAGATATCCAAAATAAAGGAATCCTAATAAAGGTGGAACCAACCTTTTACTAGAATCGCTTTGTTTTACTCTGCTTTTGGATATCTCAACCATTTCAAAACTAATTTTCGTCAAATAAACATGAATTCTTCCTTTGAATTAATGCTCTGTAGCACTTCAATAGTGTTTCTTAGTATCTTGCAAAAAAAAAGGGGCCAATCCTGTTTCTGAAAGAGCACACTCTCAGTTTTAAAATGATGTACAACTGAATTCAGATGGACTCTCCTATGTATTTGAATATTAGAAAGAAAGCACACACTCTGCAAAAGCATAGCTAGCAAATAGGTTCTGAAGTATGTGGTCTATCTTACCTAGCTATGTTCTGTGCAATAAATGAGACAAAAACCAGGATATAAAACTCTAGAGCAACAATAATGAAGGGATTTCAGATAAAGTTGAAATTGAACATGCCAATTATGTGAACACAAATAGAAAAGCAGACAGAAAACAATCAAGATGTTGTTAGGTTCTGTAACATTACTCATGTCATTTGCAGCAAGTGCATAAAATTTGAAAATCTATCATGTGTGTAGGTCTAGCGACATAGACCTATTCTTATTTTCAAATGATGTCCTGAAAGACATAATATTCGCACTCCATTTTAGAATTTTTGTTGTGCAAGTAGCTTTTGTCATAAGGATCTATTACAAAATCACCATGACATTTGCATTCATGACTTTCATTACAGTGCTGCAGGTACATGTCAGATCCTCCACATCTAATGCAGCCACCCCCCCCCCCAAAAAAAAAAAAAAATGTATACTGTATACCATTAATTTTTGAAGGATTGAATCCACAGCGGTCAAAACCAACATATGTTATATTCAACCTGTCTGCATCACCTTTGGCAAGCTCCATGCCTTGAGAATCTATATGAAAGAAAATAGAAAGAAAGGACAAAGAAATAGAATATGGAAAAATAAACAATACTGGTTACATACTGAAATATTGTGACATGCAAATCACATCCCCTCACCCTGACATTATACAGAGTGGTAACACGTGGGTGTACAGTTGAATGAATACACACACGACTACCACACATATCATTACACAGAGCTGCTTGTCAGCAATTTCATATACAGTATATTAGCAACAGTTTAACAGCATCAGGAAAAAAACAAAGAAAATCGTCTGGTTGTCTACACAAGAATTAGTGTATCGGATTCTTCCTGATGAACAAAAAAGGTGTGACACAGACTCAAAATGAAAAATGTGATTGTGACTTAAAACACTCATCTGACATAATGTCATTCATTCATGTCAGTAGAGACTTATTTGACTTTTTTTTCAGAAGGATTGTAACTTATGTCAGGCAAGCTGGGAATTCCAAAATAAACAGAAAGATGATTCAATGGTTATGCAACAAGTCAAGCTGCATATGCTACACATGTCAGTGATTAATCAACTCTTGTGAGCCGTACTGAATTCCAATTGTGGCTGATATAGACATAAACATTAAATCACTCCCAACTGGGGTGATGAATGCACTTATTTCTTCATTTCTCGTGTGGAACAGTTCACATATAGAGGTGACATTGTTTGTCCACCAAGTCTACAATAATTCTAAAATAAGAAAGACCGAATTCCTGTAACTGATATGTCATCACAGAGGTTGCCTTTTTTCAACTGTTACTCAAGTTGTTTATTTTGTAAAATCTTTATACTTTCTAGTTTAATTGAGAAATGCATACCTGTGTTCTGTCGTAGATAAGATGCTGCTATACAGTTCGTAGTCCAATTGCAGTCTGACTCTGACCTGGTGAAGTTCAGCTGCAGTTGTCAGTCCCAAGGGCTTGGTGAGGTTCAGGCTCTCTTCAGGCCTTTGGGTGTGCAAATATAAGAACAGTTAAATACCATACAAACAGAAACATCGGATGCACAAATGGGATAGTGGAAAATATTTGAGATGAGTGTACATCTTTACTAAACAAGCAATAAAAACAAAATGTTCATTAATGAATATCAATTTTTTAAGATATATTATGTGAACGACAAGTTGTAATTGCCAGTTTTCAAAGTTTGAATCACAATGAAATGAGCCCCTGTTAGCAAATTGTAAGAGTATGAGGTAATTTTAGTAATGAATGAGAGGGAAATTAATAACAAGCATTCACTTTATTCAGTTGGCAGCAGAATTATTAAACCCCCTTGCATTATGGACACTATTGCAAAATAATAACATTACAATTAATAAATCATATACAAATGGTGAACAGATAGTTTATGACAAATGCCTACCTGATCAATAATCTTTGATTTGCATATAGTTAGAAACTTTGATCATTCATGCATGAAGAGATAAGGTCAAATGAGTGCATTATGGTCATTTCCGACCTTTCTGTGATCACTGAAGCATGACATGTTATGGTCTGATGATAACGATTAATTTCTTTTGTTCTTATGGAATTTTAAATAGTATCTTGCCATTCTATACATAACTCTTAGCATTTCATTGGGTTATATTCATTTGACATACCTTCCCTTTAACCATAAATACATGTACAACCCTACCTAACCCTTAACCCGGGACGCTCCGTGTACACAGACGTCACAGTTATACTCATGTTGGGGCTGGTCGCAGTTACCTAACCCTAAAACCTAACCCTAACCTAACCTTGCTTGCTGCTAACGCACGGGTGCACGCGCACAGCGGTGGGGCTGATTTCACGATTTTGCTGGGACGCATCTGGTCGTCCTGGTCATCCCTGAGCTAACCCCAGGGTGCTCCTTGTACACAGTTATACTGTGGAACGCTTCGCGTTCAGGCTGTGTTTCACAGTTATCCCAGAACTAGCTAGCTAGATCTAACTTACTATACTAGTTAGGCCAGACATGCTACAGGAGTTTCCAATCAGCGAAAAAAATCAAGATTTCAAATTTTTATCGGTAGGTCTACCTCAACTCAAAAAATTATTGTTCTCGGTTGTGGTGCCAGCAACTTGTGACTGCTTTTGACGTGACGAAAGTCTCCGTACTCAGTCGCCACGTCTGCGCACTCAAGCATTGCCGCGCCGCCGCGCCTGGTGACACTCACGCCAGTAATCGCTCGCATTTCAGCATTCGCATGGGTCGTTTGACATCGCATTTAAATCCATGATTTTAGATATGATGCCTCGAACCGATTTTGCTCAAATTTCGTGAGTAACTAGGAAACTTGTGAAGCTTTATGGACATAATCAAGCGAATTGCCGCAGTCCTTTCATTTCCGCGTTGCATTGCAAAAAAGCGTGGAGACTCCTTATAAGGGGTGCCCCGGGGGTTACTTATAAGGGGTGCCCCGGGGGTTACTTATGAGGGGGACGGGGTTACTTATAAGGGGGACGGGTTACTTATAAGGAGGGGCCCCCCTTGTGAGTGGGTTTCCCGAACTGAGATATCATCGTGTTATATAGTCTAGTATTGCCTATTATCAAACTCTGGATCGACTCTTGGTTGAGACTCAAACAAGCGAGTGTCATAGTGAGAGCTACTTTTAAGCAGGCAAATAGACGTACCAACAGCTGACCAATGGAAGGGGCAATATCGTGAAATAGGCCCCACCGCTGAGTGCGTGCACCCGTGCGTGCATTAGCAAGCAAGGGTAGGTCCCAACTGCGACCAGCAGCCCCATACGCATAATTTATGCGTACGGGGCTGGTCGCAGTAAGGGTAGATCCTAGGGTTAGAAATCGCCACTACGAAAGAGTTCCTTATGTCCCCCCCCCCCCCACCCCACTACTACTAGTTTGCAAAAAAATGGATAGATTGCTATTTTTTTTAATTAATAATGCATGGACTAAATAAAGGTTATGCCATTTATGGAAGACTTCCCATAAAGTTTAATTATAGTCTAACCTTTATTCAGTTTATTATTACTAGTAAGGGGAATCTTAGTGGTTTGTTTATTTTGTGCAAGTTGGGGGGGGACATAAGGAACTCTTTCCCGCCACTAAACACAAAACAACAACAACAACAACGTTAGCCCGACCATGCCATGCGACCAGACGCTGTGGCTGTGCTGCGCTGTGCAAAGGCAAGCCATTAAAATATACCGTAGATCTACATTCTACAGCGACCGGACTACTTGGGCTGTGTAAACTTTATAGTTAGTTGAGAGTTAGCGTGGATGTGTCTTCTTGGACATTTGGCTGACTAAACCTATCCGTTATAATAGTATTAGGGCTCTAGGCCTAACGTTACCGATACAGATACAGGTAGGACAAACCAAATGTTACAAACGGAATAATAAACGTGTGGGACTAAACTTAGCATTCCACACTGAGTGCTGAACAGTACTTCTCTAAGCCTTACTAAGTTAGATAGGGTCTACAGCAGGATAAGCTCGTCTGTATCCCCACTAATTTTAGGGGCAAGCGCTTGTGAACTTCTTGCTTCTTAAAGACTAGGACGTAAAAACAATCATAGAGCAGATAGATGCACTCTCAGACTTGCAGTTGGATATTTCAAACTCACCACGAGGTGAAGGCTGCCGCGAGATCATTATGGTCCCACATACTCGAGTTTGTGAAGGGCATTGTTGTTCGCAATGACTTTTGCACAAGGATTTCCCTGTAGTAGACAGGGCAGAGCCAGGCAAAAACTGCCTTTTTTTCCAGTCAAGGTTTTCTCACTTAATTCTGGTACTTTAGACCATATTTAACAAAATAAGCTTCTGCGCCATCTTGAAATCTGTCCCAAATCCAAGATGGCCGCCAAAAATCCAAAATGGCCACCAGAGGACCTAACGTACGTGCCTTCTGTGGTTAAGATTTGTCTGGGGATGGGTTTTTTTTTACTCTATTTGATGATAAATGGTAAGAGAAATAAGATTCAGTGGATTAAAATTAGAATCAGTTTCTTTTTTATTGCAAAAATCCAACATGGCCGCCAGACGCAGCTCCCGAAATTAATAAATGTCATAATAACCGGAGGGCCAAACCCTAAAAACTCGCTTACTTAACGAGTGAGTTCCACTCTCTCTACAAACTAAGTAGACCATGCCTATTTTCAAATTTCTATTGTAACAAACAACATACCACTGGTCTACCTCAAAAAATTTGTTGCGAAAGCCTCCAAATCCAAAATGGCATCCAAGATGGCCGCCATATCTACTGAATTTGCTATTTGAAATATAGAATTTGATAGAAACATCAGATTTCAACAAATGTGATGTCATATGAAAGAGAATAAAATTTCCTACAAGTTGATACCATTTTTGTGGGAGATTGCTATAACTGGATTGAGATTTTAAGGAAAAATACTCATTTTTTGATATTTTTCTGAAAAAAAGGAAAATCATGAAAATGCTTGATTCAGCATAAATCAGAAAAAGACTGAAGGATTATCTTGAAACGTTTTAAGAATTTTGTTTAACATATAATTAATATTTGGAGAAAATTAGGGGTCAGTACCATATGCGGTTCAGGAGTTATAATGTCTCAAACTTGAAAACTCACTATGTAAAAATTTCCACTTTAGCTGTGACAAGACCTTGTTGGTCGTAAAGAGCATCTGCACGCGCCAAGACTACTACACGCACCACTGGCACTGACGCTTGTAGCAGTGCCAGTGGTGCGTGTAGTAGTCTTGGTGCGCGCAGACTTTTTTTGACAAACAAGAGTTTGTGCCTGCAAACTAACTTTTCATACCAAGTGGTAGCTCAGGTGACGCCGATCGCTATCATTTCAAAGTAGATTGTTCTGGAGCAGATGAGATGAAGCAAAAAATGTCTTTCAAATAGAGGTACAAGCTTGAAACAACCATGCTATAGAAAGTTTAAAACAAAATTTGGATCAATCACTCAAAAACTTCAAGATTGCAGGCCATCTAAGCTGACATAGTTTATTGCGCCAAATTAAATGTATTCTTTTAATTTTGGTACAATTTTGTCTGTTGTGCTATCTATTTATAGTTTTTATATATTTTGAACATTGTAGTGCTATTTCAAACCGTCATGGGTTTTTATGGAGATATTTTTAAAACCAGTGATATTCTACTCCGAAAAAGAAAAAAAATTGAGTGGAAGTTTCATTTTTGAAGGAGTTAGTAATGGAAATCTGTAAATTTAAAGTAAAATTGGAGTGAATTTTGAGTGAAAATTCTCATTTTCACTGATTTTAGAGTGACCTTAGGGATCACTCGTCACTCTTTGAGTGATCCCTGAGATCACTCTAAAAGGAATGAAAATGAACAAATAGAGGGACATGACCATAAAATTTCAATTTGGTTTTTTCCTTGATTTTTGTGTTTGACTTCAGAAAGAATACATTGATAATTCAGGAAAAACTTTTTTTTCAGGGTATCTTGATAGTTTTAGGTATTGAATTAAACCAATTTTGAACAAGTAAACTTTCAGATTGAATTTCATCAGCAAAATCTCTATAATGGCAAAGAAGATAGCTAGTCAAGTTAAATGCCATTTTCTAGCCAGAAATATTGAATTCATAGAGGCAATGCAGTGCTTTCATGGATAAATTAAGTAAAATCAACTTACATGTCTTCAAAATGCAAACATGTGTGCATTTCCCCAACCATCGAACAGTCATGTAACGTTACTAACCAAAAGGTGAAATTATTTACCTCCAGAGAGTATAAAGTGTCTATGAATGATAATATTTCAATTTTTCCTGCTGTGTCCAATGACTAACATAAATATAAAAATAAGTATTACTAATCATTATAGAAGCTAGAAATAACAGCAGTCAAAATGTGTAACGTTACTAACCACAGTCTGTGTGTATTGTAACGTTACTAACCATGAAATAAGTGAATAAGACTCCAATGGACAGGTCCTGGTCTGGTAAAATTTTGCCTGATGATAGAGCCAGATGTCAACTACAAGATTATGTGGTCATACAGTAAAAAGATATTGGCTTCTTTTTTTAGTAAATTAATTATGCAAATTTACGCATGAAATCATATTTTCACCTATAACTCCATAAAAAAGACTGAAGGATTGCTAAATTTTTGTGTAAGAGTTCCTCAAGACACATCAAACAATTTTCTTGCAAAAAAAATAGCAAAATCAAAATTAGTTTCTTTTGTCTTTTATTGTTTTGTTAATTTCTTATGTATTTTAATTTTTTTTACCTTTTGTTTTCTATTTTTTTTATTGCCAAAATTTGTTGCAGGCACTTTTTCAAGCTTATCTACATTACAATTGATTAATTTCACTGGTCAAAGGTTGAAACAATCTAATTAATATCAAATTAACGAAAAAACACAATTTGCATTGGATTTGCACACGATGTCATGAATTTGAGCTGTTTTCAGGTCGACATGCATTTATGCAAAACATTACATAATTGTAGAACGGTGTACCCGGACATCGCAAATTTGCTCTCAAAATATGGGGGAGACTTCATTGAAAAAAGTCATGAGACGATGCGGCAAAATCTTTGCGCGTTGCGGAATCATGGCGGGAAATGTTGGGGGGGGGGGGGTCTACAGCATTTGCATCACTAAAGAAGGCTCACAAGGTGCACATTGAGCGATTTTTTTTTTAAACCACTTCCCATGGGAAGAGGCAATTGATGGAATCTGTGGGCCAGCAGAGCATTTTGTGTGGAAAGTAGTGTTAAAAACAATTGAGGCCGTCAATTCAAATTTTCTGTCCCAATTTGAAATTATCATACAATAGTTTGTCGGGGTTAATTATGCTTCAGGTACAGCGAACAGACTTTTGTTTTCAGAACAATGCAGAGATTTGACATTCAAACTGGTCTAAAAGAAAATAAAAACACATGTCTCTAGACTTGAATAAACATGAATTCAACTAATACACTGTATTATTTGAGTTAATGTCATATGACTTAAACTACTTTCACAATAATACACAACATTGCATTATGCTGGATTCCTATTGTGCAATGACTACGCACACCACAATTGGCCATACACTGTACATACTACATACAGGTACATTAGTTTTTGCTCTTTGATTTCTTTCCCCTTTGTTAAAGGTACTGTTGATAAGGGACACATTAACTGTTTTGCTCAATAAAACAGGCTGTTTTTGTGAATTACTGTGAGTCATGATGAACAGTGATTGGCAAAGTTATGAAACTGTGGATATCACTTGACCTAGTCTTTAAAAGTGGTACTTTTTTTTTAAAGTTTGTAATTTATGAAAACTTTTTTCTAGTCTTTTTTAACATGTACAAGTACAATGGTACTATACTGCATGAGTTTGATGATTGAAATAAGAGTTTCATGTCTTATCTGATGTTTCTTAGCTTTAACTTTGCATTCTCATGAGGAAACATGTAATGATTTGAGTTAACACACAATTCTGTAAAAACTGGACAAGCCGTAACGTTACTAACCGTAACGTTACTAACCACGATTTTTGTACTTAATTTTCAAACAAAGTTATAATGAGAAAGGATATTTGGGGCAGATATTGCCCTTAAAGCTAGAAATGAAAAATAAGTGTTGATATATTTCAAGCTATACCAGTTTTAGCAAACTTTTTGTTCAAAGATGCTCATCAATTTTTTATGTCCTTTTTTTGTAACGTTACTAACCGGCATTAAAAGCAGACCTTTCTTCTAAAATAATTCATGAAATGATTTCATTCTTTGCTCTGTTCTAGGTCTACACTAGAATGATCTCTGGTGACATTAATGAGACTTCACATCCACAGATAGAGAAATGAGTCTAATCTAAATCATGAGAATGTCCCTATAATGTAACGTTACTGACCACGGAATTGCCCATTTCCACTCTCGAGTGATCCTGATATCTAAAATGTGAACACATCTACCAATGGCATTTAGTTCAATTCAATTTTGACACTATAACCCACATGAAATCAGCCTAAAACGATTTAAGAAAAATCTATTCACAGTGAATACACTTTCAGCATGCTTATTTGTAAATTCAATTCAATTCAATTCAATTCAATTCAATTCAATTCGATGTTTTATTTCATTTTTCGACAAGAACATATAAACATCACTTCTTCTTTTTTGGTAACAGAAAATCAGGTGCTCAAAACTATGTAGGATGAAAAGAATACAATAATTGTAGCACCTTACAATCATTACAGATTATCATAAAATTCGAGTGATTTGAAGTAAGTAAACATTGTGGATAATTCGAAAAATGGAAGGACCCACTAAAAAGACAAGTCTTGTAGAATGTGGGCCCCTCAGAAATGTGAATATACAGCATGAATAATCATTTTGGACAGTGTTATTTGAACAACATACTGAAAAGTAATTTCGCACAACACATTTAAAAGCAACTTTGAGAAATTGCCGCCATGTGGGATTTTTCCGGGGGGGGGGGGGTGCTCGGATCAGAAGGGCTTTCAACGACATGTACGGATCAGATATTATTACACATATGCCATCATCATTCACGTTTCTACAACTGCAGAGTAACATACAAGTACAAAAGCATATCTTTGATACAGAAGCATTTCTTTTTTAAATCAAAGATCGGGCCTTACCCAAACACTAAAAGGAGCTCCACCCCCCTCCCCCCCCCCAAAAAAAAAAAAAACCCTCAATATGGTTTAAACAAGGACAATATATACATGTATGATAGACAGCAATACAAGAAATTCTAAAAATCTGACGCAACACACTAAAGGTATCCTTTACCGTTGGAAGAGATATCACATTCGATTTATATGTGCAGGTTAGTTGTATCAAAAAACATTCTACCATGTAAAAAAAAAAAAAAAAAAAAAAATATATATATATATATATATATATATATATATATATATATAATGAAGCCTAAAACATACGAAAATATCACCATTTCTTTTCAAGAAACCGTAACATTGATAACTGTTGACAGCTTAGTACAAAAAACTAGAAATGTCGCTACGGCGACTGGTATGCCTCCGCCATAATGCATGGTTCTCCTAGTAGGTCTATAGTACAATGTCTTGGCAATGTGTGATGACAGTTTCACACAATTGGCAAAATATTTAAATGACAGGTTTGCCACAAATGTGCTGAATGTTCACTTTCCTGGAACTAGGTTCAATTGGATGAATGATTAAAACGTCAGAGTGCAGGTATTTGGGGAACTGATGATTTTTACTTGACTTTTGACCCTTTCATTAGTTTATGCATTGAGTAATTTTCAGGGTATTGAGAAAAAGTATAATTTCAGTATCAAATGGTAAAATAGCATTATCTAAACCTTGCCTTTGACCTTCAACCTCACAGTTCCAAAGAGAATCACTGTCAGGTAGAACATGCATAAATACGTAAGTTTCATGATGATACCTTGAGTTACTTTCGAGATATGGAGGAAAAAGTGCAATAAAGCACTTTCACTTGACCTTTGATCTTTTGACTTTTGACCTTTTGGCAAAAACTTCCCACAGAATATATATTTGGTAATACATGCATACATCAAGTTAAAAAAACAAACCTTCAGGCATTGCATAAATATAAGTAGTGATATTTTGAGGAGTTGAACTTGACCTTTGACCCCCACCTGACCTTTGACCCATGACCCCCAACTTTCCTAGATAATCACTGCCCATCGGTACAAGCATATATATACTAAGTTCCATGAAGATACCTTTAGCCATTTGCGAGATATGGAGAAAAACATGAAATTTCAACCTTTTTTCACAAAATAACCTGTGGTCTTTGACCTTTGACCCCATTACCCTAAAATCCAAACAAAGTATTATCCCCCAGGATATACCCTCATACCAAGTTTGATGTAAAACCACCACACGGTTCTTGAGATATCGACAAAAACAAAACGGGACGGACATCCGGACGTACAGATGACCCGAAAACATAATGCCTTCGGCCACTTCGTTGGCGGAGGCATAAAAACATATCAGAATGATCTACAGCTGTACTTTGAAATAATAACGATCAGCGTCACCTGAGCTACCACTTGGTATGAAAAGTTAGTTTGCAGGCACAAACTCTTTGTTTGTCAAAAAAAGTCTGCGCGCACCAAGACTACTACACGCACCACTGGCACTGCTGCAAGCGTCAGTGCCAGTGGTGCGTGTAGTACTCTTGGCGTGTGCAGACTCTCTTTACGACCAACAGGGTCTTGTCACAGCTAAAGTGGAAATTTTTACATAGTGAGTTTTCAAGTTTGAAACATTATAACTCCTGAACCGCAAATGGTACTGACCCCTAATTTTCTCCAAATATTAATTATATGTTAAGCAAAATTCTTGAAAACGTTTCAAGATAATCCTTCAGTCTTTTTTCTGATTTATGCTGAATCAAGAATTTTCATGATTTTCCTTTTTTCAGAAAAATATCAAAAAATGAGTGTTTTTCCTTTATATCACAATTCAGTTATCACAATCGCCCACAAAAATGGTATCAACTTGTAGGAAATTTTATTCTCTTTCATATGACATCACATTTGTTGAAATCTGATGTTTCTATCAAATTCTATCTTTCAAATAGCAAATTCAGTAAATATGGCGGCCATCTTGGACGCCATTTTGGATTTGGAGGCTTTCGTAACAAATTTTTTGAGGTAGACCAGTGGAATGTTGTTTGTTACAATAAAAATTTGAAAATAGGCATGGTCTACTTAGTTTGTAGAGAGAGTGGAACTCACTTGTGAAGTAAGCAAGTTTTTAGGGTTTGGCCCTCCGGTTATTATGACATTTATTAATTTCGGGAGCTGCGTCTGGCGGCTATGTTGGATTTTCGCAATAAAAAAGAAACTGATTTTAATCTTAATTCACTGAATCTTATTCCTCTTACCATTTATCATCAAATAGAGTAAAAAAAAACCCATTTCCAGACAAATCTTAACCACAGAAGGCACTTTTTAGGTCCTCTGGCGGCCATTTTGGATTTTTGGCGGCCATCTTGGATTTGGGACAGATTTCAAGATGGCGCAGAAGCTTATTTTGTTAAGTATGGTCTAAATTACCAGAATCAAGCGAGAAAACCTTGACTGGAAAAAAAGGCAGTTTTTGCCTGGCTCTGCCCTGTCTATATGTCCCCGCCGGAAGTTTAAATCTTTGGACTGGCATCAAGGAGTTTGTTGCAGCTAAAGATATATATATTATTTAAGTAGTATTTTGTGATTACCGTACAGTGTCATAACAAGCACTTGATATTTAGTTAAAATAAAGTGGAAAGGTACACGTCTCCAATGGAGCTATATCCTGTAATAAAAAAGAATGCTTCTTACAAGGTACCGAGTAAGTGAAATTATGTAATAAATTGTATAATCTGTGCAGACAAATAGGAGAAAAACGGGTAAGAAATGGCGAAGGAGTAGCATTTTGTAGCCAATGTACAATACAGGTAAAAAATCAAGGTCAAAGGTCAAAGAAGTCAAAGGTCAAAATTCTGTGTGGAAGCTTTGAAGCCCTCACCCTGTGCCATCACATTAAGCAAACGGAATCGAAATTGGGTTAGAAATGGCGAAGAAGAAGCATGTTGTAGCCAATGTACAATATAGGTAAAAAATCAAGGTCAAAGGTCTAAGAAGTCTAAGGTCAAAATTCTGTGTAGAAGTTTTGAAGCCCTCACCTAGTGCCATCACATAAAGCAAACAGAATAGATATCAGAATATAATCTGTGCAGACAAATAGGAGAAAAACGGGTAAGAAATGGCGAAGGAGTAGCATTTTGTAGCCAATGTACAATACAGGTAAAAAATCAAGGTCAAAGGTCAAAGAAGTCAAAGGTCAAAATTCTGTGTGGAAGCTTTGAAGCCCTCACCCTGTGCCATCACATTAAGCAAACGGAATCGAAATCGGGTTAGAAATGGCGAAGGAGTAGCATTTTGCAGCAAAATGTACAATATAGGTCAAAAATCAAGGTCAAAGGTCAAAGAAGTCAAAGGTCAAAATTCTGTGTAGAAGTTTTGAAGCCCTCACCTTGTGCCAAAAGCAAACGGAATCGAAATCGGGTTAGAAATGGCGAAGGAGTAGCATTTTGTACCCAATGTACAATATAGGTCAAAAATCAAGGTCAAAGGTCAAAATTCTGTGTAGAAGTTTTGAAGCCCTCACCTAGTGCCATCACATAAAGCAAACGGAATTGAAATCGGGTTAGAAATGGCAAAGGAGTAGCATTTTGTAGCAAAATGTACAATATAGGTCAAAAATCAAGGTCAAAGGTCAAAGAAGTCAAAGGTCAAAATTCTGTGTAGAAGTTTTGAAGCCCTCACCTACTGCCATCACATAAAGCAAACGGTATCGAAATCAGGCTAGAAATGGCGAAGGAGTAGCATTTTGTAGCAAAACGTACAATATAGGTCAACGGTCAAGGTCGAAGGTCACAACTGAAATTCTGTGTAGAAGTTTCAAAGCTCCCATGTAGTGCTATCATATAAAGCAAACAGAATCAAAATTGGCTCATATAATAACAGAGAAGTAGCAAATTGAACATTTTGATCACACACGGACGCACACACATACACATGGACACACACACGTACGGAGCCCGTTTCATAGTCCCCTGCTCGAACTCGTTCGGCGGGGACAAAAATAGGCAAGCACACATCTAATCAAAGGGTCAAGAAGAAGAACCCAAAATCAATGGAAATTTGGGAGAGTTCAAAAGAGCCTAGGGCAACTATGGCGTGATGGAGAAAAGAGGAAGTGTTGGGGGCTGATGGGGCATGCTAGCCTTGTACGCGGTCGTTTTTTAGTTTGGGATTATTTTAGTCGTCTCCCACCTCTATCCTTTTTATTTTCAAGCTTAAGGGCTGCTGTAATGGCCCAGTCACAATGTCGGCGATCTGTCGGGGATTAGTTTTGGCCGGGGGTCGTCGTAGAAAATAAAGAATACTTGAACAATCCTAGCAATAATCCTAATAAAAGTGGAGCAGTCACATTGTCTGAGATTTTTTCAAGGATTTTGACCTGGTTTTGTCGAAAAATTGTGGTATTAGCCTCTGATTGCCTCCGATTGCATCGGAGGCGATCGGAGACGATATCTGCGATCGTCTTTTGGTGCTCCCCTTGGCATCTTCAAAATCTTCTGTCACAGCCTCCTACAGCAAGAGCGTCTCCAACTCTTAGCGATCCGCTCGGAGGTGCCCTTATATACACGGCGATTTACTACGATTCCACCGTACGAATCGTCGGAGACGATCACAGAAAGCGTACGAATCGTCGCAGGGCGCCTCCGATTCAGTCGGAGGGCGCCGGAGACTACTCGCAGACATTGAATCTCAACCTGAATTTCCAATCCCACACAGAATCTTGCGACTACTCTCAGATTATTCGGAGGACGCCTCCGATTAATCGGAGGGCATCGTAGGTCATCATCGGATATTGTGTCTGGGATGCCAAAAATGGGTGAAAAATCTTGCGAGCAATCTTGCAATTTTAAGTTCAAAGTTAGGGACCGCGACGGGTGTGGCGATGCCTAAAAAATCTGCAACAAGCCGCAGGCGTCCGGAGAGCGCCTCCGACGGGTGCAAAATCGTGAGATCTGTCTAAAGATTTTGTTAAAATTTCCCGCGTTTTACCCATCGCCGACGCGTCGCAACTGATTTGTGACTGGCCCATAAGGGAGAATGCAGCATTGGTCACGAGATAGACAAAAGGTAAGATATTCCTAGAAGTATATAAGAACATTTGCTTTAATGGGAAAGAATATCTTCAGTGCTTACAGCCGTAGTCTCAAAGTTTTACTTGTGTTTCACTTTAGGAACGAATTTCCTCACCTCAATCAAACACCTGGTTCTTTCTTCATAAAACCGCTGAAGGAATGGTCCAATAATGTGGCAGATAAAGAGGAACTGGTCCTCTGTCTTGACATGGGGCTTGACTTGCTCCCTAAGAAATCTTATAAAGACAAAAACACACACAGGATAAAATAGCCCAGGGGCATGATGCTCAAGTGCTCTGCAGACAAATTAAACATAAATATAACTTTCTTGCTGTAGCCCTTGATGGAATGTCATTACTGAATAAGAACTAGAACTTTTTCAGAGGCCTCACAAAACAAGTGCAGTGTATTATAATTTAAAGTCATTCTATGCAAAATACAATTACTGTAGAAGTGGAAATTTTCATGCATTTCGCGCAGCCAAAAAACCAACATGAAAATAAAGACTCACAAATATTTTTGTTTGTCATATCATGGACCATGTTAATAAATGTCTACATTCCACAGATTAAAACCATGCAAAATTCATCTTATTCAGCAGAGTTAAAAAAATTACTCATGCAAAAATAACCACTTTTACAACAACTTGTTCTTCTTGACAGAGAGGATGACTGAAATTCAGTGCTCTTGCAAACAGTATCCCTGCCCCAAGGCTCCCATGGACACCACAAATACGTTTTGAAAACTTTGCACTCTCCACCCGTAAAAGGATTCCTGCCAAGTCTGATTAGCATGCACTATGAAGAGACAGGATCAATGCCATTAATGGGTCCACCCTGGAGATGCCACAAAAATCTTCCCCCATAAATATCTGCACACAATAGCACTTATGTCCCACTTGATCTAGATATGTTATCCAAAATCAATGCTTCAGATATTTGAGACAATTCCTTTTAGGGCCCTGATCTGGCCTAAAAAGTGGTACCAAAATTAAATATACCCCCCCCCCCAATATTTCTATGGTGTTTTTGGTCCTGAACCAATCAAACAGCTTTTATCTCCTGCCAAGTTTGGTCAAAATTGGACCTTGTTATTTGGAGGAACAGATGACATGTGAAAATGGTTTATTGACATGCAGTGTACGAGAGCAGACTGAACAAGTAAGTACACAATCATATGGTCAACTCACTGTGGAAGCGGTGTTAGCTGCCCAATGTTAGAATGGTGCCATATAGCATGAGTGATTGCAATGACATAGGCACTGGCTGTCTCTGTGTAGAGCGGGTGAGTAGAGGCAAAGTTGAACTCTGCAAACAAGTGGGTAAGGCTCGTTCGGGAGGTCAGTGGCACAACCTTTGACCAACCAAGGTGTTCACTGCACACAATCTCTACAATCCGGTCCTGGATGACCTCACAGTAGGACTCCTGAAATGAAGAAACAAAAATTAGAATTAAGTTACCGGTACTCTACTGAATCTAGGAATTCTGAAAACTATCATATGTACACTCTGTTTAACAATGACAACACATTTCTGCTGACTTTATATCAGTAACATATTTTTATGTCTTTCGATGCAGTAAATGACCAAGTTATTTCACAAAATATCATGTTTTCATTCCAAACAGGTTAGATACCGACTTCTTGGAAATGAATATAGTTTGGAATTTTAACATATATCTGAACTGCTTTTCTCACCACTTGATGCCAAAAGAGAGAGTAAACTTTGGATATTTTCCTGTTTACACACCTTACAAGAAAAAAGCCCCTCTCTGCCAAAAAAGAATAAATTGGAAAAGAAAATTTAAAACTACTCCCTGCATACATCCCCTTAAGTTGCAAGAGCCCATATGGGATGTTGTCCACTGATGTGTATTACAGTCAACTCATGAAAGATACTCCTTGCAATTTTTCTACATTCCACAAAAGTCATGTTTTTTGCACAATGGGATATATTTATATCAATTTGGGTCAACATATTTTCATCTAATGTGAAAAACCATACAAGAGTACAAATCACATATCATGTACATATCAAATGGCAACCCTATCAGTCCTCAAGAAGTTTAACTTCTCACTGTATGATACTATACATTCATTTTCTAATCTTCTGAAGGCTTATCATGATTTAATGCCAGAATCTAGGTAAGACTGTTCAGATTGATAGATGGACCAAACTCTGTGGATACTAGTAGCAAGTAACATTATAACAGATATGATCTATTGGAATGAAACATATTGTATATCATAAGGTTCGATACACTGCTGAAGAAGGCTATGACGAAAAAAATGTGTATGATCTGTACAGCAGAAGTCATCATCTATTTACATCGTAAGCATGGGTTAGTCAAAATCCTTTTGAAAATGCAAACCAGGTACCTTCTATTTTATTTACTTATTTTTTTTTAGAAGTCATTTTGCAGTATCACTGCCAAGACCACAGCATTCACAGCCTAGGGTTTTGCACCTCACGTGGGCATTGCTTATCTGAATTTGTGTTCCCAATTGTGATGCACTGCTTCCCAAAATAATACTTCTGCATGCATTGCAAAATATTGGATGCTAAGGTTTTAACACCATACAGAGTAGGTATACTTATTCTATCTACTGTTTAGTAAAATGTGATCTACATTGTATATGAAAATGTTTTTGTATGAAAGATTATTTCCAGAATGTGAACATGAAGGAGCACAGCAAATGATTTTGCTTATGCATACATATAATATGACAAGTTCATATGGATGCTTGTCCTAGTAAATTTTGCCTGTTCTGTGGTCAATCTTGCTGTTTTATGGCAAATAGAGCATTTGATTATAAAATAGCTTTCCACTATGTGTTTCATAATCTTTTTCAGATCTGAAAATCTGACTAAAATGTCACTACACAACATGAAGTATAAGACAGTGTATTTACTGGCAAGGAGGTGAGTACAAGAGCAATGGCATTGATCCACATCATGATGTTTTCACGAGGCAGCTCCGAGGGGCTGTAATTAACAGAGGTGTGAAGGAGTGCATACAGAGAGACTTTCATTTGCAATCAGAAGCACATCAGAATGTATACCATCATCATCACAAATCATCTGGACATTCTTATAACCCTAAAAAGACTGGGCTATTTTGGTAGCTCGAAAGACTGGGGGGCCTAAAGGGCCCCCCTTAAGATCTCGGCCGTGGATCGCGCGATCGCCGCGAAAATTTGCACAATGGTAGTGTGCAATGTAATCTACAAGATTGTATGTTTAAATTTTCCAGAATAGTCTTCTTTTATTTTATTTTGATTAATTATGCTAATTTATGTGAGAAATCAGACTCTTTGATCTAAATCAGTAAATAAAGCTCCAAAAGTGCTCATTTTTTGTCTAATTATTCTTTGTGGCATTCTTAGCAAAAGCACTTGAAAAAAAATCGGTATCAAAATTAATTTCTTACTTATTTTATTGTTTCATGAATTTCTTATGTATTTCGTTGTTTTTTCGACCTTTTGTTTTTGTTGTTTTTTTAACAAAATTTGTGGCAGACACTTTTTGAAGCATAATATTCCTAAAACAAATTAATTTTAGCCATTGAGAGTAAAAATAAGCATATTTATATGAACCATGTGAAAAAACTCAATTTGCATTGACTTTGTATACAAAATCTCATTTTTGAGCCATTTTCGGCCTCACATCCATGTACAAAAATGTTATGTAACTTCAGAACCGTACCCCCGGGCATCACAAATTTGAGGTCAAAATGTGCGGGAAACTTGAAAGAAAAAAGTCATAGAGCATCGCGTGTTGCAGAGTAATCGCGCAAAATGTCGATGGGGGGCCTAAAAGGCCCCCCCCCCCCAGTCTTTTTAGGGATAAAATTCAGACAAATCAGAAGCAGAATGGCATTTACAGCAGATACAATAATTGCACAAATAAGGTCAGAATAAAACTTGAGAACATAACAAGACAATATATATACACTGTATGTATGTATGTATAACTCATATATATATATATATATATATACATGTATGTATGTATATCTCATATATATATATATATATATATATATATATATACATAATATATACACAAAGCATATCAAAAAAAAAGTAATCCAACTTTGGAGGGCTAAAAAAATTTTATAACTGTCAGCTATGGAGAGCACAATGTTGGTTGTGAGGAAAGAAGAACTCTCTGTTTCCCATGGCAACAGATTTTTCAACACTCAAGAAAAAGATGTCTTGTACAACATTACATTGACTACATGTGCCAACTTTCAGCTGAATTGCTTTCAAACTGATGCATAACAGGGTACAGTGAAACCCCGTTATAATGACTTCGGTTATGACGAGGAACTGCTTATAACGAGGTGATCGCGTCGGTCCCGTTTTCCTTTGCGTGTAAACTTATGGCAGAACGAATCGGTTATAACGAGTTCCGTTATAAATGGGTTCCCGCTTATAACGAGGTGATCGCGTCGGTCCCGTTTTCCTTTGCGTGTAAACTTATGGCAGAATGAATCGGTTATAACGAGTTCAGTTATAAATGGGTTCCCATTATTTCGGTTATAACGAGGACAATTTTGGTGCATCATGATCAAATTGATCAGATAGAATGAGGTTCCATTTCTTGACTTGCCGCTTTCAAACATGCAATGAACGAAACATTGAAAACCGAATCCATGCTATCCCTGTCTCTTTCCCGTTTTGCAGAGTACCGTTCCTTCCCTGTTTTCTTGTAAACCACGCGATAAGACACAGGAATACCTTCCAACGTTCCTACTAAGTTATTGAATATCATTCGATTTTCTTTTTTGCGAGATACGCGTGCGTGATAGAAGGTCAGAACACACAACGAGAAAAAAAATGCATTCAAAAACTTTTCATGTAGCGACACTCGAGGCAAAAAATGGACAATAGGAATGCGTGTGTAATATATTACATTATATCCTTTCCATTTTTAGTTCCGACTTACACTTGTTTTGCTGGTAAGTAAATATGAGTGTGTATGATTAAAGCCAATATAATTAAAGAAATCATAGCAATCCCACCGGGTGACAGTAGCGTAAAAATATTTGAATAACACATGTTAATCTTCTTAATTGAGTCAGTGTTCAGAAAAAGAAACAAACGCATTTAGCAGTTTGAATAGATCTGGATTGTTCATCATTTAACAAATGATAATATGAATATGAGTGTGTATGATTAATGAAATCAATGTGATCCTGCCTGGTGACAATAGCGTAAAAAATTGAATAACGCATGTTTATCTACTTTATTGAGTCGGAGTTCTGAGAAAGAAACAAATGAAATTTAACAGTTTGAATAGATCTGGCTTTGTTATTGATAATGTGAGTATGAGTGTGTATGATTACAGATGAAATAATTAATGAAATCAATGCGATCCCGCCTGGTGACATTAGTGTCAAAATAGTTGAATAACGCATGTTTTCCTACTTTAATTGAGTCAGAGTTCTGAAAAAGAAACAAACTCATTTAACAGTTTGAATAGATCTGACTTTGTTTATCATCATTTAACAAATGTAAATATGAGTGTGTATGATTAAAGCCGAAATAGTTAATGAAATCAACACGATCCCACCTGGTGACATTAGCGTAAAAATAGTTGAATAACGCATGTTAATCTACGTGAGTCGGTGTTCAGAAAAAGAAACAAACCCATTCAACAGATTGAATAGATCTGGGTTTGTTCATTATTATTTAACACTGCATGTCACAATGACGATTTTTCTTTCTTTCGGAATGGTCTACGAGGTACAGACTTGCGTACAAAGGATCACAGCCTTCCAAATTCCATGTCGCATATTTTTCAAGAATGGATGTACAAAAGGCGAAGAGATTTTCGGAAGAAATAAACAACGCATTTTTAATCACTTCGGGTGCAACGATCACATTGTGTAATATTACAGCGGAAATGATTCATGAAATCATCGCATTCCCGCAGGGCACCAATAGCGTAATACTTCGAAAGTTACGATAATCAACCCATGTATATTACTCTATTTGCGCTGGTGTTTAGAAAAACTTAACAATTTATACAATCTGATTTTGTTCATTGTCATTTTACACTGTATTTCACAAGCGAAAGATATCATTCTTTCAGAATGGTTCAATGCAAGAGGAAGAGAAAGGTGTAGAAAGAATCACAAATATAATATAGGCCTACTTGTCAAGAACATAATGTGCAACTATTCTGCGAAGAGATTTTCGGAAGAAAAATAAAGAATTAACACATTTCAACCCCAACTTTTTTTTCGTCTTTTTTGTATCAATTCACAAATAATTTCCCTTTATTCTCTCAATAATAATGATCCGTAACTGTGTAATAACAACGCAAAGGATGTTCTTAAGTTTGATTGCTAATGATGGGTATATGACGTCGTGCTTATGTTTTTTCTTTGTTTTTGATGCATACGGTTATAACGAGGTACCGGGTATAACGAGGTAATATCACAAGTCCCACCAACCTCGTTATCACGGGGTTTCACTGTACTGACAAAAAAGGTGTATTGCACATCTACTTAGGAAAGTAGTCACACAAGCCAAAGTTTAGGTCAATTGTTCAAAAAATAAGAGAGTATTATGGCCGCAACATTTTGCACGATTTTTATGAAAATTTGTGGTTACCATGATGGTAATGCATTACTCCATACAGACAGATAAGGTGTCTTGCACATTTTCCTATGACACTAGGCGCACATGCCAAATTCGAGGTCAATTGCTCAAAAAATGAGAGAGTAGTTCTCGCCATCGGCAGCGTACATGTAACTGCGACCAGCAGCCCCATATGCATAGCGTAATAGGGCTGCGCACTGTAGCATTCAGGATCATGACAAGGTAGTATCGCGGATAAATATCAACTTAAAGTCGAAAAATGTCTTCAATTTGAAGACTTATCAGTGAAGTTGAAGTATTGGCAACAGGCTTCGGGCAACGCTTGGTTCTGCCAATAGTCCCTTTCTGTTCGAATTAATGACTTAATGTCACTCGGTCGAGAGGAATCTGGGAGAGCGCATAACCGGTCGTCAATGGATTTGATTGTGCGCGTGTCATGTGTGCGCCTGTGCTGGCCGTCAATAATTCAGTGTAGCTCTCCAAGGTTCCTCTCGACCGAGTCACATCAAGTCATCAATTTGAACAGAAAGGGACTATTGGCAGAACCAAACTTTGCCCGAAGCCTGTTGTCAATACTTTAACTTTACCGTTAAGTCTTCAAATTTAAGAAATATGTTGATTTTAAGTTGATATTTACCCGTGATGCTACCTTATCATGATCCTGAATGCTACAGTACGCAGTCCCATTAAGCTATGCATATGGGGCTGCTGGTCACAGTTACCGGCAGCGGTACTATGATGAAGCTGGCGCTGGCGTTTCTTCCGCGGTTCAAGTTATACTGTCATAATTTACCACCGTCAGACATACTCAACAGTCTCGGACAACAAGAGAGGCAATAATTCTGAAATTGACAGACTGATTTCAGATTGTTTACACACAGAAGTCGAAAAAAAAAACGATCGCGGATTGTGATAGCATTTGGCAGCAGCAGACGTAAATGTAAGCCTGATCACTCTGATGAAAATAATAGCCCATGAATTGTAAATGATAGGGTGGACACTATACATACGGCAGTATTACAATACATATAATATTTCAATAAAATGAAAGTGTAATAACATTGCGACTATTTTACATTAATCTTTGACAGATTTTATATACACTCGGCAAAAAAAGAGAGTAAACACTTTTTCAAGATTGTATTTCTCATAGAATATTTGGCTAAAAGTTAATGAATTATATACCATATTGAAGGTAATTCAATTGGCTATCAGCCTAGTAGGTCAATAAAAAGGGAAACTTTATGCATGAGTGGACATCTTTGTTTTTCTCTTCCAAGGCACAAAAGCAAAAATTGCAAAATTGAACAAGTTGTTATTCATGTGCAAGTGCTCTTCCACATAACAATAAGAACAAAAGACAAATTTAACACAATTAGATGCATGAATTAAGTTGCTAAATTAAACTTTTGATCTCTACAATATCTTTGAAGCCCAAAATATCAATAAAGGCCAAAAATAAGGAAGAAAAATGAAGAATCTTAGGTCAAACCCATATTCCAATGATATAAGAGAAGAAGCAATATTAACAAAAATGGTAGAAATTTCAATTTCTTTTCTAATTAGGAAAATTGTAAATAATATTTGGTTCTTAAATTTATCTCATGAATCCTTAAATTTACTAAATAAGAAGAGTAAAATCAAGAAATTATGTTTATTTAATCATCTTTATGCCATTACTTCCTATGTCGTTTGAAGTTTAAGGTGACAGAAAATTCTTATTTCCCCCCTTAGTTTCCCATTTTCTTTTTGTTTGAAGTTATAAAGAGACAAAGAGAACAAAAACTTGTTTTTGCTATTTCATTCATGTCTCTCATTGTGTTAAACTGGCTTTTTGTTGTCATTGTTATCTTGAAGGGCATTGCCAAATGAAAGACAACTTCTCAAAGTTTGCAATTTTTACTTTTGTGCCTTGGTGGGCAAAAATGAATGTGTTCACTCATGCGCAAATTTTCATTTTGTATTAACCTACTAACCTGATAGCCAATTAAATTACCTTTAATATGCTATATAATACATTGATTTTCACCAAAATCTTCTATGAAAAATATGATATAGAAAAAGTGTTTACTTACTTTTTCTGCTGAGTGTAGATATATACTGAAGATCATTTGAATAAAGGAATACAGCATTTGGCAACAGCACTCCTAAAACAGTGTACGGACTCCTGCGGTAGCGCCAACTAGGCAACCTACTTATTAGCGGCCATTTTGAAAAAACATGGCTGCCGCCCTACATTCTATTTATATATCTTTAAAACCAATGGATGCATCTTCGTGATTCTGGTACAAAAATATGTTTTTGAGGTTCAATTATTTAAATGGATACATCTTTTCGTATATACAACCATCACATCCTATGTTTTGGCTGCCATTTTAAAACATGGCCACCGCAATATATACTATACTGTACGTCTTTGAAACTAATTGGGGTCAATGATTTTTAAACAAGCATTTGTTGATGAATAGAACTAACACATTTCGTTTTCATGTCCATTTTGATAAATATGACTGCTGCACTACATAGAGTATGCACACACACACACTTTATATACAGTGTGGCCTAGAATAAACGGAAACGTGAGTTTTCGCAAATATTTGCACATTTGCATTACTTTGATGCCAAAATGAATGACATAGAATTATCGAGAATTTATCTAGAAGAAGAATGACACCGAAATCATCCGATTTGGTTGAGTAGTTTTCATTCTACAGATGTTTTTGTAAAGACGGGCCAAGTGTAAATTTCTTAGCTCAATTCAACAAATTTCAGCATCGAACAAAAGCCACTGCCTTGGGAGACTAACAAAGAATTGCAGCCGCACATCACAATGTGGAATGCTTGAATAGGATTATTGTCGAAAAATTACCTTCAATTGTTGGGTAGTCTCTGTTGCTGAGCTTTGATAAAATAAAGTAAGAAATTAATGATCAACAAAAACATGTTCAGAAAGAAAAGTACTCAACCAAATTGGACAATTTCGTTTTGGTTTTGACAAAAAAAAAAAATATTTGTTTCCGTTTACTGAGGGGCCACCCTGTTATATACACCTTCACTTGCCATATGTATCGTCCCATTGACAAGATGTTCACCTATTATTGGTAAATGAACCTCCTTTGTTGTTGCGGCGTTTAGTTCTTTATTGTTTATTGATTGTTGTTGATTTACCATACCTCTATCACATTCACTAGTAGGTATTGAACATCACATAAGTACAATTGTTGCATACCTGGAATACTAAAGATAATTATGTTGAATATCAAAGGTAAAATAAATGGTGAGAATGGAATAGAAGATTTTCCCACCAATTTTGGATGCATAGACAGGAGAGTACAATTAGTGTATGGTCATAGTTTCCAGCCACAAAGACATGATTATTGCAGTCTTATACGACCTACTGATTTCTAAAGTTTGTTTTCAGTTCTTTATCATTATTTCATAGTATGACCTTGTCAAAACTGTTACACAAAATTACAAGGAATCATGTGAAGGAATCGAATGAGCTCTGACAATCCAAAACAATCATTGTTCCTGATCATCCATTGATGAGCGGTGATAAATGTGAATGCATATATAAGACTGTAGATGCAGGTGCACTGTAGAGAACATCTTCAGTATTTCCACTGGTGCCGGTAAGTAAGATTGATTTATTGAATTTTTTATTCTGCAGTTTATCTTCCAATAATTATGAACCTAAAAATGGTATTTCTTTGAGGTTTTCTTTAAATTCATAAATTAGCATAATTTTTCTTGTACTTTATTTTTATTTTTTTGCTAGTAGACTCATGTGGAGCTGCAAATGACAATTAGATGTAAACATATAAAGATGTATTGTATAATACCTATTATATTTACTCTGTCGTTTGATGTATAAGATTCAGTATAGTTGTAAGTATCAGAACAGCCTGGTCAATCATGGACTTCATAGACATACATATAGTGTGTTAACATTTGATGTAAGTGACCCAAGAAGTTTTCTCACACTTAGTGTCACGTTTCCAAAGAAAACAGACTGATGACTAATTGTACTACATTGGTTGGAAACTATGATTTTCATTCCATGGTCCAGGGACCAGAGAAAACGAGAGTCTATATTTCTAGAAAATGTATAGTCTTGATTAATATGTACTTCAGACATGAAACTGTGAAGATCATGTTTTTCACATACACTGTACACACAGAAATCCTATAAAGGAAGTTGAGCATAGTTTCCAAAATGCTTACAAAGTTAATCATGCCCAGATGTTCCACATTAGAATACTAAAAATGAGTGAACAAGTAATTGTTGACCCCTAAAACAAACGTTTACACCAGAGATCAATCCACAATGGGCATCACGCTTTCATAACACTCGTACGCTATATAACTGGAGGGAGGCCATATTTATTAAAGGACAAGTCCACCTTCATATACATAAGGATTGAGAGAATGCAGCAATATTAGTAGAACACATCAGGTGAAAGTTTGAGGAAAATTGGACAATCCGTTCAAAAGTTACGAATATTTTAAGTATATGCGCAGTTACTGCTGGAAGAGAAGATTACTACAAAATATGATGTCACATGCATATAACTATATAAGGAAAATAAAAAGAAAATTTTACAAAACTTTACTTTTTTAATAAAGTGCACAGTTCTTCGACTTGCTACTGATGTATGTTAAGGGTAATATTATTCCCCCTGCCTTCTGAAAGAGAGAAGTCGAGTGTTCTTTTGTTATGGGAGAAAAACGGAAATATGTTGAATTTTCTTTATTCTTTCTTTATATCATTGTACTCATGTGATATCACAAGCTATAGTAGTCTTTTCATCCAGCCATGACTGAGCAGAAACTTCAAAAATTCATAACTTTTGAACAGATTGTCCGATTTTGCTCAAACTCTCACTGTTGTGTTCTACAGTTGAACCCCTCGTATCCGGACAAGTCGCGACCGGGGCTCATCCGGATAAGGGATTTGGCCGGATACGGGAGACTCGATGCTTTATACATGTACATATACATACAAATGTACTGATGTAGCCCATTGTAGTACCACATGTAGTAATGTGTATACTGCAACCTTTTCATTGTTTCATTTGGGGATGTTTGGGGATGTTAAAATGTCTGAAGGTAAGCAATTTGGAAGGAAATTTGATGTAATGTATATTAATCATGTTGGAAGTAATATGTAATTCATGTGTGTTTGTGTAGGAGTTCTCAAGGAGTTGGGAATCCCCCTTTCCTCCCGTAATTATTAAAAAAAAAAAAAAACCACGGCGAGATTGCATCCGTATAATAGAGAGATCCGGATAAAGGGAGGCCGGATAAGAGAGGTTCAACTGTACTAATATTGCTGCATTCACTCAACCCACATGTCTATGGCGGTGTAAACTTGTCCTTTAAACGGCCGCCAAAACAAAGGATGTGATGAACCGATTCACTTTGCTAAAACCTCATTATATTGAAAACCTTCAACCCAAAACTATACTTTAACATTTGAATCGTAATTATATATCTTTTGAGTTCGAAGATATACAATATTCATTACCTGTTGTATGGCAGTCATATTTATTAAATTGGCCGCCAAAACGTAGGATGAAACGATTCATATTCACTTACAGTTGAATTTATCGGAATCCTTGACCCCAAAAACAGATAAGTTGGTACCAGAGTCATTTGTCCCCTTTGTCCGTACGTTTTAAGGATATGTTTTATCTAGCATGGTGGCCATGTTTTTTTCCAAAATGGCCGCCAATAAGTAGGTTGTCATGGTTTTATCCTCTCAAAAATCATTTTATTGGAATCCTTGACCCTCAAAACCTATACTTTGGTACAAGAATCACGACAATCGGACTTATAGTTTCCAAATTACACAGCATTGCTATATCACATGGCAGCCATTTTGAAAAATGCCCGCCACGGCCGCCAAAGGGAGAATCAGAGTGGCTTCCATATCAGAATTGACTTGTATTGGCATCATGTACATGAGTACCAAGTATGGTGCTTTTACCATTAAGTGCATGATTTTTTTCTATATCCGCTGGACTATAATAGGTTCATGAAATATCGTTCTTTACACAGGAAACGGCTGATATAAAGAATCAATGTTAAGTGTGCAAACATGGTACATTCACTTACTTTTTCAGCACCACATCCAAGACAGCATTGCCTACCATCTTTGGGTAGGCTGGGAGAGCCATCAGCTCAACACATACACAGTACAAGGCATGAGCTGTGATGTTGGGAAACTCATTGAAACGCCAGTCAAAGGACGGGAAAGATGACTTGTCCTGCAAGGCTGAGATAGGGCTAATATCAAGGGCCACAAGAACTAGCCAGAATAAAACACAATTCTGTCATGCACCCTTAAACAATATTACAATTGATCACAATATTAAAGTGACCAAAAGTCTTCATTGAGGTATACAAGTACATATTATCAGTAACTCTTAAAAATATGTCACATACAATATTGTACAAACTGTATGCAATAAATCAATCCTATTTGGTAAAGCATTAAAAAAAACCACAATAATTACATGAGGCCATTCAAATGAAGTCACTCTAGGAGCATCCATTAAATCTTTACTCTTAACCCATGATGCACATATATATTACACACACTTGGAACTCTGTACATCATTTCATCATTCCCCAAGCTATGTATGCCACACACTATGGGCTCCAACAGTTGTAGAATAACAAGCACATTTCTGAAAATTTGTGGTCTATGTGGTCACAAAGGCTCAGAATCTTATTGCATAAAACTTGAAACCCCTGATCAAATTGAAAATTGTCCAGTTTGGTCGAAATCTACCATGCATTTTCCACATTGCTGCTCTCCACCTAGGAGTTACAAGGCAAGTGCCAAATTGTGTCTCCCCCATTCGCGTACAAGAAATTAATATTTTTCTAACTTCCAGAAGTTCATTGACCCGCCTGTGACCTTTCACCATGTAGTGACCTTCAACTCCCCACGGGACATTTACCATTCAAGTTTGGTCACAAACGGACAAAGGGATCAAAAGTTATGAGCCACAATCGAAACACGCCCTAAAAACTTAACATTGGGCCCTAAAAGTTTGTTGACCCCTGTCTGTGACCTTTGACCTTGCAGTAACCTTCAACTTCCAAAGGGACATCTACCAAATAAGTTTGGTCACAAACAGACAGACACATCAAAAGTTACGGGCCATAAACGAAACGCGCCCTAAAAACTTAACATTGGGCCCTAAAGTTCATTGACCTCTGCCAGTGGTCTTTGACCTTGAAGTGACCTTCATGTTTGGTAAAATGTGTAACTTTGTATAACCCCTCTTCCCTCCAAGTTTGAGTGAAATTGAAATCCTCAGTAGAGAGTTATTCAAGTTTTTGTAGCATTACAGACAGATGACGGACGGGCGGACAGACGGACGGACGGACGACGGACAGACGCCGCAGGCAATCCCTTAGTCTCCCCACACCTCCGGTGGGCTCGACAACAATTGGTACTCATGGTACATTATGTATAAGTTGGTCGATCAACATGTACCTGCCTGTAAAATGGCAACTACCTGAAACATTCCCAACGGAGTGGCAAGTGAGCACTGTCAGTGCTGGTTGGATATATCGGTAATGTATGCTGTGACTGGGGTAATAATAGTCTGCAAAGCAACTATTCTATTTAACATATTTTTTTTTTAAATATGTTTTAGCTGGGACAACAAGCTTTTGTGATCTTGCATTTAATTATTGGTCAAGTACCCTATCAGGGCGATTATTTCACTGTAAAAGTCGATTTGCAAATGGTATCCTTGCGATGTGATCTCTTTTTTATAAAAATCAAATATTAGCTTACGTTCCACAAACTTAGCCCGGGGAGAGGTGTGGATGAGTGGTTAAGAAGTGGATAAGAGATTATCATTATGCATTTGCATGAATGGAAATGTGTTCCGGGTCACAGGATGAACAATGGACAACACATGACGGATGGTGAATGGTAAGAAATACAAACAGAGAATGTGAAGTGGGGTAAGTTACACTTTATTCAGATATTGTGACATTGAAATACTTTTTGAAGACTGCTGCAAGGAAATAAACCCTGCTTAACCTACACAGAATTGCTGGGATGTGCAGACTCAGCAGCACAGATAAAGAGGATACTGTCCACCAGCCTCTTGATGAGGTTTATGTAGAAGTCATGGTCAGGCTCCCAGCTGACATCATCCTGGGGTTTGGCAAGGAAGTCCAGATAGGCCTGCGTTAGGCACCTGAAAGAGACATCAGAGTTTATAAAGGTCAGACCGTAAACATGAAGAGATGCTCTGATAAAGAACTATCAAATTGTATTATGAAATATATTCAAACAGTTTTTAAAAACCCTTAAAAAAAGGAGTTTATCTGCATTATTTGCAACAGACTGACCATCCGCCATACCACATGATTCCTATAAATCCCTTCAAACTTTGTTTCACAGGGATATAACAAACTCAGGTACAGTATTTTATGTTTTATATTTTTATACAAAGGAGGGAAGTCATGGTCAATGTGCTTGGTTTGATTACTTTCTCAGAGAGCAGTTTATTCGAACTGGAAAAAAGTAATACATGATGAAGACAGAGTGATCCCAGTCTGAAAGGAAAGAAGTTGCATACCAAGTAGGTGGCCTGATTCCCTTCTGGGCACTGATGATTACTCCAACCAGTTTCCTCTTTAGGGCAGGGCGATCTCTCAGCTTCTTCTCATAGTAGTGCAGAGTATTGAAGAGATATGTCACAGGACGATCTAGGAGATACACAAGACAATAATGCAAAATACTATGAAGACAGAGGAAACATACACAACATAGATGACACACATTCAGCAAGAAGATATTATAATGAAGTATACAAGTATTGACATCGGCAATCTTGTAAACATGTTCTGGGGCCTGCCACATAAAGAGTTAAGAGTAATTGCAACTCTCAAAATCAGGAGTAAATCCTTTGCATCAAATGCACCTTTGAGGCCTTGAGTGCGAATCTGTAGCTTTGCAGATGATCTAAGAGCTTGTGCAAATTTGTATTTGATTTTTCAAGTCAACAGGACTGCCTTCATTGTAACAAAAGGCTACAACTTAGCATCCTCATGCTGGCAATTTGAAACTCATCACAGACAGGAACAATCCCTTGCAGTGAGGGTGATATACAAAAAATCAGAAATATTTGTTTTAAAGCCAATTATCATAGTTGATGTGATTGCTATAACATACAACTCCCACTTAAACACCCCCCCCCCAAAAAAAAAAAAAAAACTAGAAATATCACTTAAGGTGATTAATACCCCCGCCCCGTGACGACAGTCTTACCCAAGGAATGATCTTTCCTTGATCTTCTGCCATTTAAATGCCGTTACCATGGCAATGCAGCTTCTGACACGTCCGAAAAATATGTCTTGCACATCTTCCCACCAAGACTATTGTGTGTGCCACATTTCATAAGCTTTTGTCAAAAACTGAGGAAGTAGTTCAATCCACAAGATCTTTCCTAGATCTTCCGCCATTAATATGCCGTTACCATGGCAACGCAGCTTCCGACACGTCCGAAAAATATGTCTTCCACATCTTCCCACCAAGATCAAGGTGTGTGCCACATTTCATAAGCTTTGGTCAAAAAACTGAGGAAGTAGTTAAATCTGCAAGATCTTTCCTTGATCTTCTGCCATTAATATGCCGTTACCATGGCAACGTACTTTCGGGTACTGTCAAAAAATGCGTCTTGCACATCTACAACCAAAGGCACACATCTGTACCAAGTTTCATGGAAATTGGGCAAAAACTGAGGAAGTAGTTTGCAACACAAAATTTTCCATCATTTTGGCTCATAATATGTGAGCTGTTACCATGGCAACATACTTTTTGTCACTGTCAAGAAATGTGTCATGCTGACCTATATCCTAAGACAAACATTCAATATGAATTCCATGAGAATTGGAAGAACACTGATGAAGCAGTTTTGCCATGAAGCATTTTGCCCTATATTTTACCAATAACATGCCGTTACCATGGCAACGCACTTTTTGCCACTGCGGAAATATGTGTCTTGCACATTAACATATTCAGATGAACATCTGTACCTAATTTCATAAAAATTGATCAAAAACTGTGGGAGGAGTTCGCGACGCAAGATTTGTACCCATTTTTGCCCATAATATGCCGTTACCATGGCAACGTACTTTTGGGTACTGTCAAAAAATACGTCTTGCACATCTACAACCCAAGGCACACATCTGTGCCAAGTTTTGTGGGAATCGGTTGAAAACTGAGGAAGTAGTTCGCGACGCAAGATTTGCAACGGACCGACCGCCCGACCGACCGCCCGACCGACCGCCCGACCGACCGCCCGACCGCCCGACCGCCCGACCGCCCGACCGTCCGCTGATTCCTATATACCCCCTTCAAACTTCGTTTGGCGGGGGTATAAAAAACAAAACCCAACAACAACAACACAAAAAACAAAACAAAACAGCCACACTACTCACCCTACAGGTACTCAGGTAGGCCTATACTGGATGAACTTCCAATCATTATTACAATTGCTCTGATTGAAGTATGATTAAAACTGATTATTTGCAACTGCAAAATCCTAGTAGTACTTAATTCTATGGCAACAATTCATGTCATCTATTACAGTAGACAAATTAGTATTGGATCATGGAAGGCATTGTACAATCACAGAATGAAAGCTAGTCTTGATTTCTATCATTAAAGGGTGTGTACAGTTCTGGTCGAGGTGAAGATTTAGCTTTTAACGTTTTGTGAGATATTCAGAAACCACTCTATGAGATGTCAAAGAGCATGCAGTTCTACGGGGTATCAAAAGTTTATTCGATGAAAAATCGGTTTTGAAATGGCTGAGATATCCAAAAACAAGGTGAAACAAAGAGATACTAATAAAGTTGGGGCATGTCGCCTTTTATTATTATCACTTTTTTGGATATTTCAGCCATTTGAAAACCAATTTTCATCAAATAAACGTTGAATCCTTCTTAAAATTACATGCTCTTTCATATTTCATAAGAGGCTTTTCATTATCTCACTTAGGAATGTTCAAAACATGAATCCCTACCTCAACCAGTACTATACAGTCCCTTTAATTTTGACAGCAGACAACCATTTATATACATGTATAACTTACATGGACTTATAAAAGAGAAGGGCATACATTGTAGAGATAGATATTAACTCTTTATGTGCCACGGTGCAAACCCCCTGTGTGCCACGTTATTCTGAGACAGGAAGGTAGTCATGCTTTGAGAAGGATTTCCGTTTTTCCAATGTGTATAACTTCTACAGATTTCTGTTAAGATGGGCATAATAGCAGGCAAAGTTAGAGGAATGCCACGCTTTGTTTCGATATAAATTGTATGACGATTCTATTTTCAATTTTCTTCTAAATGACCACTTGCTACATTACTGTAAAGGCATGACTTTTGCACGTAAAACCGTGACAGTAACTTAAAATGCACGAGCAAATCTAGTTGGGAACATGGCTTGATAGTCAATCACCACATAGAATGCAAGCCGTATATGAGAGAAACAAAAGCACGAGATACGCTTTCATTGTGCTGCGGGATTAGCAGTGATTAGCCGATTTATCGATCGGTTTTGGCTTTTTGTTTGTTGAGCAGAATATGCGAAGTTGGCACGCCGTCGACTGAGTCGGACGTGCGAACGTGGCACATAAAGAGTTAAGAACACTAGGGGGCTTACTCTCTCATATTGCTATGTGGATATGCAGGAGCACATCGCATAATGTCTGTTTGTGTGTAAGACTCTGTATGTGAGGATGCATATGCATGTGTGTGTGTGTGTGTGTGTGTATGATAATAATGACGGTGATGTCAGGGCCCGTCATTTCATATTTCCACTGAAAGAATTCAGAAAAGTTTGTGGGTCTCCCAAAAGTCTATCGTAATGATTTATAATCAAGCAGATTTCTTTTACCCTTTGTAGGCAAAGATTTTTAACTACGGGCACAATGCAAACTTCCATACAATGCAGTATCTACTATCGTCTTGAGCACTGTCAGACATGTATTCACAGACTTGAAAGACTACTTTGTAGAGCAAGATCTATCTCAAGGAGATGACCATGGCAACCAACATGTCCAATGACCTATTCCTGACCACTCTGTTTCACTGTCAGGTTGTCTTTTTACCTCTTTGCTCCCACTCTGTTTCCCCACCATGATTGCTTATTGGCCTTAGTTATTGGGCAGGTTTTTGCATTGTTGTAGAAACATCCTTTGCTTAACTGGTATAAACAGATTTGTATAGAATTTCATTGTCTCAACAAGTTAGTTGTGTTTGACCCACAGCCAAAGCTAAATTAACAGGAGTTATTTGCTTCTTTCGTGAAGAGTAAGTACTTCAGTAAAATTGTATTGTATTGGCAAATCTCATGAAAGTCACAGACAAAACCAAAACTGCCCTTGTAACTCCTGTTGGTCATTGTTAATTTCAGTACATGCTGTTTGGTTTGGTGACTGCAGGAGTGCAGTTCACTAGAATGATGCGCAAGTTTTGAAGGACATTCTCCATGTAGTGAATGACATAGATGACATACAAGTTCAGACAGAAACATGGGAAGAGCATCTCAAAATTCTAGAAGTAGTTTTGCACAGGCTACGTGAAGCTAATCTGGCGGCACATCCCACAAAGTACTTTGCTGCATTCAGCACCATAAGCTTTCTAGGACACAAAATTGGGGACAAAGCAATTCACACTAGTGTTGAGACTTATTCAGATAGTCAGGGAAGCACCCAGACCAGAGACAAAGAGACAAGTACGTTCATTTCTAGGCCTGACTGGATACTACAGTGATTTCATCCCTCACTATGATGACATAGCATTGCCTTGAACTAGGCTCACTCCAAAGGGCAGCCCCAGGAAGATTAAGTGGGGAACAGAAGAGAAACTTTTGTTAGGGTCAAAGAATGCCATGCCAACCTCAAAGTGTTACAGTTACCAGATATTGACAAGGTATTCATGTTGAAAATTGAAGCCTCAAATGCTGGCCGAGCTGTTCTCATGGAAGAGCATGATGGGGAGGAATTGACACTTGCGTATGTGAGTAAACAAGGCAATCGCCAAATTGTGTCTCGCCCATTCGCGTACAAGGAATTAATATTTTTTATAACTCCCAAGAGTTAATTGACCTGCTTATGACCTTTGACCTTGTGGTGACCTTCAACACCCTAAGGGACATTTACCATCCAAGTTTGGTCATAAACCGACAAAGGGATCAAAAGTACTAAAGTAATGAGCCATAATCGAAACGCGCAATAAAAACTTAACATTGGGCCCTAAAAATTTGTTGACCCCTTTCTGTGACCTTTGACTTTGTGATGACCTTTAACTCCCCAAGGGACATCTACCGTCCAAGTTTGGTCACAAACGGACATAGGGATCAAAAGTTATGAGCCACAATCAAAACGCGCCCTAAAAACATAACATTGGGCCCTAAAAGTTTGTTGACCCCCGTCTGTGACCTTTGACCTTGTGACGACCTTCACTTCCCCAAGGGACATCTTCCATCCAAGTTTGGTCACAAACGGACAAAGGGATCAAAAGTTATGAGCCATAAACGAAATGCGCCCTAAAAACTTAACATTGGGCCCTAAAAGTTCATTGACCCCTGTCTGTAACCTTTGACCTTGTGGTTACCTTCAACTTCCCAAGAGACATCTACCATCACCCAAGTTTGATTGTCATTGTAGCAACATGTGCTGAGTTACATGTGATAAGAGAGTCTTGCAAGTAAACTTTAACGTATGACCTCAAGTGACCTTTGACCTTATCATGTGACCTCTTACGGCACCATAACATGAAGGTACCCCCAGTGCATCCATCACCCAAGTTTGATTGAAATTGTAGCAACATGTGCTGAGTTACGTGTGATAAGAGAGTCTTGCAAGTAAACTTTAACGTATGACCTCAAATGACCTTTGACCTTATCCTGTGACCTCCAACGGCACAATAACATGCAGGTACACCCAGTGCATCTATGACCCAAGTTAGGTTGTAATCCAAGCAACTTATGTGAAGTTATTTGTCAAAAGAGAGTCTTGCAGGTACACTTTAACATAGAAAAGAGTCTTGCACATACTCTTTAATATATGACCTCAAATGACCTTTGACATCATCACATGACCTCTGACAACACCATAACACGAAGATACCCCTAGTGCTTCTATCACCCAAGTGTGGCTGCCATTGCTGTAACAGTTGCCAAGTTATGCATCATAAGAGAGTCTTGCAGGTAAACTTTAACATTTGTGACGGACGACGGACGGACGACGGACGGACGCCATTTGGATCCCTTAGTCTCGCCTTCACCTCCAGTGGGCGAGACAAAAAACTGCTCCCCAGGAAGACTAGATACTCCATGCTTGAGGAGTGTTTGGCTATCATGTGGGCTGTCAGGAGATTTTAATATTTCCGATATGGTAGGCAGTTCGAAATCCAGACAGATAAACTGTTGTTGTACATACAGAAGAACAGAATGACAAACAAACATATAATGAGGTGGAGTATGAGCCTACAAGAGAATAGGTTTAGACTCGTGTTGGCGAGGGGCAAAGAAAACCGAGCCGCAGATTTTCAGAGTAGAATGCCGTTAGGTCACAGCGACTCATTTTGTATACATACGTATACATGGATCAATTATGGGAAGCACCATAAATCTAGATTTTGTTACAGGAAACAGCCATAGAAAACTGAGAAAGAACACTCTGCTCATGACAATATCTTCACATTCCCATAGTTAAGTTGCGTGGGATTCATTTTGTTTAGGTATGAAATGTGAGTGGGTATGACATGCTGGTCGATACTGTGAATTATACTGCAAAGCAAGATATTCTCGGAGCTTGAAGTTTTTGAAAATTGGAGCCCATGGCCTCTTTTGTGACATAAAATTTTCTTGAATTGTCACTGGCATTCAATAGTGTAGCAAAGAACTTCAGCTTGCATTTTAATTTCATGAGTCATGGCTCCTGTGAGATTTGCAAAATTAAAATGCACGCAAACATTCCTCGTTTTACAGTACATGAGGCTAACAAGTACACATCAATATAGATACTGTAAAACATGATATATTCGCAGCATGAAATTTCGCGAATTGGAGCCGACAGCCTTTTTCGCGGCATGAAATTTTCACGAACTGCCACTAGCGTTCAATGCATGTAGTGTAGACAAAAACTTTCGCGTGCATTTTAATTTCGCGAATTTCGGCGCTCGCGAAATTCGCGAAATTAAAATGCACGCGAAAATTCCTCGTTTTACAGTACACACATTGACTTTGTTGTTCATTTTTTATGTAACTGTGTAGCATGCAGAGAAATATACTGGTAAGACATGTACTGTAAAACAAGGAATGTTTGTGTGCACTTTGATTTCGCGAGAGCCAAGATTCGCAAAATTAAAATGCACGCGAAAGTTCTTACCCACACTATATGCATTGAATGCCAGTGGCAATTCTCGAAAATTTCATGCCGCGAAAAAGGCTGTCAGCTTTAATTCACGAAAATTCCATGCTGCGAATATATCATGTTTTACACTAGTTTGCATTATAAAGCATGCATTACGGAATGGAATGTCGTGAAATAGTATCTATTCATGGGTATGATCTAGTATGCAGAGGAGCTTAAATACCTAGAAAGTGTTATACAGTGGAATTTTAAGATAATACAGTGCAAATTTATTGTCTCAGAGTTGGGATTTATATGCAAAATGCTAACCAAAAGAGAAGAATATGTTACTACAGGAAGTCTGATAGCACACTTTGTGAGACACATATATCAGTTTATATTCTCCCAGTGAGTAAGCAAATATGTATGCTTACAGCAGATTAGTTTAGGTGGTGAATTCGGAAGAGTTTACAACGAGAACAGGTACAGATATGAAGTCTTCAATGACAAGTTTGAAATACACACAGCGTATTCTCATGATTGGGAATACAGTCAACCTCGATAAGTCGACATAATCGGGACTGAGAAAAACATGTCGACTTACGCGAAAGTCGACTTACGCATAAGTCGACATTTTGTCGACTTATAAATGAAAACTAATTTTCCCTATACAGAATAAGATAACGATGCGGATCGCTACCCAAATCTTACTCCTTTTGCCGCCAAAACATACCTACTGATATTAGCAACAATTATTTTTTAGTTCATGCATAAATCTTGCGCGGATTAGTAATGACAACGCACAATTCCCAAATCTCTTGAGAGATTTTGAGAAAGCCGGATCGGAAACCTGGGCCCGTTTCTAGACACTGTACATTTTAAATTTGAATTAAAATATCAAACGCATATTCCCCACATTGCATGCAACTTTGCGATATAAATTCAAGTGCGTTGCTGCGAAGATATGCGTGTGAATTCGTATGATTCTGTCGAGATAAGTTTTCAGTGCCGACCTGGTTGAAATAGGATGTGTGATTTTCCTTCCCAAAGTCGCCATATTTGTTTTGCTTAAATTTCTATTGCCATACTCTGAATATGAATTGTTCTCACGCTCCGATTCGCAACAATACCACCGCTCTGTACGGCGCGGGCCAGTCTGAAATAAAAAGAAGAAGAAAAGTTTGTTAATCCGAAAACGACATCTTTTGAATAACTAAACCTTCGTAAAAAATCTCTTTCCATCGTCGGACTAATTTAACTTTGGACTGAGATTTAAACCTTCGGCATATACATGTAATAGCGAACTGTAACAATAATTTGCTACTATTTTTTCATTGACATTTCGTGAAACAGCATGCGTTTCGGTAGTTTGAAACGTGTAAATGTTGTGATGTCTTTCCCCTGCTAGTGCAGACTAAGTTCGGTCACAGCGAAAGTTCCGTTACGAAATGAAATATAATGCAAGTCTTTTCAACAATAACACACTTCCGTATAGATTTTTTATGCGTTTAAACGCAGTTTCTAGTTTCGTACAAAAACCGCAAGTCTTTTCTGCAACGCTCTTGCGTTTTAAATGCAGAGTTGCTTGTGATTTGATGGACTTGCATTTGATTTTTAGACGCATTTTAAACGCATTTCAGTTTAAGCTTTTTACAGTTTTCTAGTTTCGGATGATTATCAAACGCAAGTCTTTTCAGCGTTCCGTGTGATTTGATAGACTTGCATTTGATTTTGGGGGTTGCGTTTAATTTTTAATTTTGTGTACGAAATAAAAAATAACGCAAGTCTTTTCGATAATAACGCACTTCCGTAGATGTTTAGAGATGCCTTTAAACGCAGTTTCTAGTTTCTTACGAAAACAGAAAGCCTTCTCTACAACGCTCTTGCGTTTGAATACAGCGTTGCGTGTTAATTTGATGGACTTCATTTGATTTTTAGAGTTGCGTTTAAACGCAAATGAGTTTTAAAAAAAAAAGTTCCCTACAATTTTCTAGTTTCGTATGGTTATCAACTAGTCTTTTTAGCGTTCCGTGTGATATGATGGACTTGCAATTGCATTTGATTTTCAGAGTTGTGTTCAATTTTTAATTATTCGTACAAAATAAAAAGTAATGCAAGACTTTTCAACAATAACGCACCTCCGTAGATGTTAAGAGATGCTTTTAAACGCAGTTTCTAGTTTCTTACGAAAACCGCAAGTCTTCTCGTCTGCAACGCTCTTGCGTTTGAATACAGCGTTGCGCGTGATTTGATGGGACTTCATTTGATTTTCAGAGATGCGTTTAAACGCAATTGAGTTTCAGGTTCGTACAACTCTTTTCTAATTTCATATGATTATCAAACGCAAACCTTTTCAGCAACGCACTTACGTTTATGTGCAAAGTTGCTCGTGATTTGACACACCTGCATTAGATTTTTAGTTGCAATAATTACATGTAGTTGCATTTTAATTAATTTTCTAAAAACGGGCCCAGGTTTCTAAAACTGCTTCGGAATAATTAACGTTAGAATATTCGGATAAACGGAAACACGGTCTATTTCATGTTCTGATAATGATTCTCTACTAGGACCTATAGGTGTACAAAATTTGTGCGTTTTGAGAATAACGACAAGGAGAAAAGGGGGAAAGTGAACTGCTTTGGGTACTACATGTAATTCTCCAATGTGAATGAGTGTATGCCCTTTCAATTCCGGCATACAAAACAATGGACGGATGGCGCGAGCGCTACCGCACCGTACACTAGCAATTACCGAGTAGAAATGCTGCGAATCGGAGCAGGAAAACAATTCTTTTTCAGAGAATGGCGGTAAGATTTTGAGCGAAAAAATCATGTCAACTTAAACGAGGGAATTAACATGTATTTCAGCTCAGTTGGCACTCAAAAATCAGGTCGACTTACGCGAGTTGTCGACTTATAAATGTCGACTATTCACAGACGAAGAAATTTTCAAGGAATAACAAAGGCAAAAATCTGAACTTTTTTAATCATGTGGACTTAAGCGAGTTGTCGACTTATGCGATGTCGACTTAAGCGAGGTTAACTGTACGTCACTTCCAGTATAGCTGGAGTGAAAACAGGCAGCTTGCCTGTACAGATGTTAGCTGTACAGTAAATTGTACATCTGCAGAGGTGGAGTATGAATTGGTGTGGATGCTGTGCAAACATGCACACAAGCATACAGTGTACAAATATGCAGTGTGTTTCTAAAAAAAGGTAACCAAAGTTCAAAGGTCAGCTATGTCAAGAATACTTGGTTTATGCTAGTGAAATGTTTACTACAATATGAAGTAACTCATCAGCTTTAATTTAACACCTTGCTTGCATCAACATTGTTCCACATCACAAAGTTAGGGTCCTTCGAAGGTAAGAGTACAAAATCTACTTATTGCAAGTTTTGGTTTGTAAAGTACATTATATCCTTACAAAGTGCATGAGCGTCATCAACTGCTGGAGAGAGATTTCAAGAAAAGGCTCAACTTTTTGAGGCGGCTTCTGGGCAGGATTGAGGGCGATGCCAATTTCCTGCAAAACCTTGTTGGCGATGAAGTCTGGCGATGAAGTCGCAATAATGTCGTGGAGTACGCGGCTGCAAGACATCCACCAGAGTTCAATTACGATGTAAACATGAGCAGACAAATATGGAGTGTGGGGGCTTGGCCTGTGTGGAAGTGGCCAAACAGTTGGGCCAGTCTTCTTCAACAGAAACATGAATGGTGGAATGTACTTAATAGACTTGATCAACGAGGATATTGTGCCCCAGCTGGAAGAAAACTTTGAAAAACAGGATCAAGGAGTGTTGTGTTGTGGCACCTCTGGTGGGTACAGGATGGGGCTCCAGCTAACCATCTTCAAGCTGTCTGTGAGAGGCTGGTAGCTATTTGGCCAATGCATAACAGTCCTCAATCATGAGGTGGAATAGCCTCCACAATCTCCTCACTTGACACCCTGTGACATTTTCTTCTGGGATACCTAAAGAGCAGGGCATACACATCCCCGCTACGTGATCTGGATGACTTGCAGGCGAGTATTCGGCATGAGATCAATGTTCTTCGACATGATCCCACAATGATTAGAAGAGCAGCGCCAGACAGGCAGCATCGTTCACAGCTTTGTATTGATAGGGGAGGTGGACACGTCGAAGGTGTTGGTGCATAAGAGGTTACGGCTGAATGTGCTCACCAGAGATTGTTAATCAGAGTTACTCGCAAAATATTAAGTAAGGGGACAGCATTTCATTAAAGGGAAGCAGTCCTGAGATTTTCACTGTACTGATAATTAAGAAGAGTAAAAAATATAACCTTTCACCAATTTATACGCGTGGACATCAAAAACTGTCTCCGTACGCGATTTTAAAAAAATAATTCCTGCAAGCGATCGTGTAAGAGCCTGCCAAAAGGTGCAACGTCATTGATGCCCTACTCTCAAGTTGACAGCCGTGCCTCAGAAAACCAATTTAAGTGTTCAAAATGATCATATCTGATTTTTTCATAAAATGTGACAATATGTGGTTTTATTATTTCAAAAAAAAAATATTTCAAGCTTATTTATTTATACAATTAACATAAAAATATATAGTAAACATGTATTTATAAACTAGAAATATCACTTAAGGTGATTAATACCCCCGCCCCGTGACGACAGTCTTACCCAAGGAATGATCTTTCCTTGATCTTCTGCCATTTAAATGCCGTTACCATGGCAACGCAGCTTCCGACACGTCCGAAAAATATGTCTTGCACATCTTCCCACCAAGACTATTGTGTGTGCCACATTTCATAAGCTTTTGTCAAAAACTGAGGAAGTAGTTCAATCCACAAGATCTTTCCTTGATCTTCCGCCATTAATATGTCGTTACCATGGCAACGCAGCTTCCGACACGTCCAAAAAATATGTCTTGCACATCTTCCCACCAAGACCAATGTGTGTGCCACATTTCATGAGCTTCAGTCGAATACAGAGGAAGTAGTTCAATCCGCAAGATCTTTCCTTGATCTTCTGCCATTTATATGCCGTTACCATGGCAACGCAGCTTCCGACACGTCCGAAAAATATGTCTTCCACATCTTCCCACCAAGATCAAGGTGTGTGCCACATTTCATAAGCTTTGGTCAAAAAACTGAGGAAGTAGTTAAATCCGCAAGATCTTTCCTTGATCTTCTGCCATTAATATGCCGTTACCATGGCAACGTACTTTCGGGTACTGTCGAAAAATGCGTCTTGCACATCTACAACCAAAGGCACACATCTGTACCAAGTTTCATGGAAATTGGGCAAAAACTGAGGAAGTAGTTTGCAACACAAAATTTTCCATCATTTTGGCTCATAATATGTGAGCTGTTACCATGGCAACATACTTTTTGTCACTGTCAAGAAATGTATCATGCTGACCTATATCCTAAGACAAACATTCAAAATGAATTCCATGAGAATTGGAAGAACACTGATGAAGCAGTTTTGCCATGAAGCATTTTGCCCTATATTTTACCAATAACATGCCGTTACCATGGCAACGCACTTTTTGCCACTGCGGAAATATGTGTCTTGCACATTAACATATTCAGATGAACATCTGTACCTAATTTCATAAAAACTGATCAAAAACTGTGGGAGGAGTTCGCGACGCAAGATTTGTACCCATTTTTGCCCATAATATGCCGTTACCATGGCAACGTACTTATGGGTACTGTCAAAAAATACGTCTTGCACATCTACAACCCAAGGCACACATCTGTGCCAAGTTTTATGGGAATCGGTTGAAAACTGAGGAAGTAGTTCGCGACGCAAGATTTGCAACGGACCGACCGCCCGACCGCCCGACCGACCGCCCGACCATCCGACCGCCCGACCGCCCGACCGCCCGACCGTCCGCTGATTCCTATATACCCCCTTCAAACTTCGTTTGGCGGGGGTATAATAACTAGTGATGATGAGCAGAACACCGCTGGAAAGAGTTGTGCATCGATGACGTATGACTCTCCGCCAAGACTTGCTCATTTGCAGAGTCACACTTTTTTAACCGAAATGTACGAGCTTATTTGGTGATTTGAAAGTTTGTTTTTGATAAAAGTAGTTCATTGGAGGTACCAACAACAACATATTTTTTTTAATTTTGTGAGGACTGCGTCCCTTTAACCCTAACTTACCTGTGGGCCATATGGCCCCCCCCCCCCCCTCGACGAATTCCGCGACCATTCCACCGTGCAAAGTTTTTTTACCGCGCCGCTCGCCGACTTTTTACTTTCAAGTCTCTCGCAACTTTTGAGACCAAATTTGTCGCGCCTGGGCATACCGTTCCGAAGCCACGCCCCTTCAAAAAACTTTCGTCAAACCCAAAATTGCTCAAAAGCGTGATTTTGTGTACAAAGTCAATAAAAATTGTGTTTTTTCAATTAATTCATCTAAATATTCATACTTTTAATTTTAATGGCTGAAATAAATCTATCCTAGTATAATTCTGCTGAAAAAACAACAAAAACAAAAGTTCGAAAAAACAAGGAAATACATAAAAAATGATAAAACAATAAAAAGACATAAGAAATTAACTTTGATACTGATTTTTTTTATGCACAAATGTTTGGAATGTCACTAGGAATATTTACACCAAAAATCAGCATTCCATAAGCTTTTATAAGCCAATTACAGACGAAAATGAGGTTTTTGCATATATTTGCATAATTAATTAATTGAAAATAGAAAATGCAAATTTTGTGAAAATTTAATTAAACAGTCTTGTAGATTACATCCTGCTTTATGTTCATGCAAAATTTTGCAGCGATCGCGCAATCAACGGCCGAGATCTGGGGGGGGGGGGGGGGGGGGACCAAGGCCCCCCCCGGAATTCAAGTTTGCTATTATAATAGCCCAGGTAAGTTAGGGTTAAAACTTCGTGAAAAACAAACAATGAAACCAAAAAATTAAAGAAAAGTTGGTTTCATACCTTACAAACCAAAAACTTGGAAAAAGTATGTTTTGTACCCTTCACCTTCAAAGGACCCTAACTCTGTGATAATGGTGAGTAAGCATGGTGGCAAATTAAAGCTGATGAGCGACTTCGTATTTTAGTATTAAACATTTCACAAAAATAAACCATGTATTCTTGACATCCACTCATACATACTCATATATCAAGTTTCATTTGGATATTTGAAATGATTCTCATGTTACATTGTCTACAATGATTATGGACAGAAGAACGGATGGACGGACAACCCACAAGCATTCGTAATGCCTCCAGTGGCACTTTGTGGGGGAGGCATAAAATTCTTAATATTACGAAGGACTACTTTCATCCTTACATAATCTTGAAAGCAAGAGCTCTACAGCAGTGTTATTACAATCTCTATAATTTTGTAATTTTTGGTTACTTCTGTTGGTCTCTAATATCTTTACTTTCTAATAATAATCTTGACTTATTTAAGTTTCCCCTGAAATTTACCCACCATGAAATTTGAAGAGACCACCAAGGTGTTCCAGGATAGTTTCTAATGACTTGGTAACTGGTGGCAGTTCCAGGAATCGATGGATGAGGATGTCAAACACCTTTAGGTTGCAAGCATATTTACCAGTATCACATTAACAGGCAATGACACATAGATACAATGACTGACTGGCTACAATTATACATGATACTTTCCTTTCATCTTTTTTTTTTCTGTACATCCAGCATACATGTATTCAGTCAATATACCCTTAAATAAACTAGTGGTTATACTTTGGGATTACTTTGTACGTAACTGTAGCTACAGCCACAAAGTAAAAGCAAATGCTTGAATAGAAATTACTCTTGAAACTTTGTTGTTGTAGCACAAAAATATAATTGAAGTCACAGAGTTTTTCAAAATGTGACAACAACCCAAAAATGTACACTGTAAACACGATAGTGGAAGAAAGAGATGATTCATATCATCATATCTGACCACAAAGCTTGAGCAAAAAATGCCTGTACATTTCTCTTCAATACTTCAAAAATGTTCAAATCATACTTAGGAGATGAAATGACTTTTTCCTAATGCAAATGTTACATTCTTGCCATATATCAAATCATTCTATGTTTACATTACTAGGTGGGTCTGCTTGTCTCAAACTCCACACATAATGATACATGTAGGTAGGTAAGCAAATGTAAATGCCCTTTGAAGACAAGACAATTAAAGACATATAGGTAACATACTGGCAAAAATCTGAGGCAGACATTGCTGAAATAGACAGGCAGATACTGGGGTGGGTTCTGCAGGGTTGCTCCTGTCTCCTCACACAAACCCTCATAGAAGAACTTCTCAGGGTATCTCTGGGATGGTAAAAACATAACATCTCAACTTTCATACCACAAATGATGTTTAAAAAACAACAGGTATAGAGGCAAGAAAATCTTGAGACGCACACTGTATATCTTGATGATTTTTCCTCTAATGAAAAATAATGACAGCTTCCAGTGCTGATTCCATATCACAATGTTTAACCTACATTCTTCTTCACTTCATGCTGGATTTACGAAAGTACAATGTAAATTTCGTGTTACCTTACTGACTGAACTTATGATTGATCCGTTTTTGTTTTTGTTTTTTTGTTTTTTTTTTTGGGGGGGGGGAGGTTGCTTGCATAATAAAATATGAATTAAAAACAAACAAACTGAATGCAAGGTCTGAGTCAAATCATATGAAGGAGCAAAAATTAGCTAATAGCAGCAAAGTATGCACATTACTTCACGCACCAGCTCATTACAATGTCTCTTTTTTCTTCATTTGATGCTTTAGCACTTATTCAAGTGCAGTGAGATCTTTGCAATCACCAGTGTCCTTAATTCTATTAGTGAGTCTTAACCTCACACATTATATGTATGTTCAATATTTCAGCTATTGCAAAAATTAAATACTGTCTGTACTCTAGAAATGATTACAAGTGAAGAGTTTGTTTGCAAAAACCGATAAGTCCATATTTGCCAAATGGAGATATTTGCGATTAAAGGTCAAGAAAAATAAAGAAAATAATAAGAAAATTTTTGCTTCTTTTAACCATAACTTCAAAAAAATATCTGTATATGTAGTGACCAATATATCATTTAAAAGTGTTGCTTTGTACTTTATGACAGAGATCATACTTCAAAATCTTCAAAAATGGACTTATTGGTTTTTGCAAACAAACCCTTCAAGTAGATATCATCCAAAGAATTTCATTATGCATAAACCTGTAATATTTGAAATACATGCATGTGATTAACCTTAATGAATGAAAACTACACAAAATCTATGCATACTATGCGATATTAAAACTTCTCTTTACTATCACTGCTTGGATTTCATGAAGACGTATGAGCCCCATCTGTGGTACAGATGACCACCTGAGGGAGGGATTCGAGAGATGGGAGATGGGGTGCAGAGGCATTTAATATAGCATCAAGTTTTAAGGTTTAGTATTGTGCACTGCACATAGCCCACTACCAGAGGGATAAGCTGGACAGACTTGAAATAGACCTATTGTACATGGATACTATCATGTGGCAAAGTTACACATATCTTCAGTACTAAGTTTACTAGCTATCAAACATTTTAAGAACAGAAAATGTTACAAAGAACTGACAATATCTGGATACAGAAAATAAGATCAGTGTACAGCTATTGTCATGTATTCTTCCTTCTTACATTGTATAATGTTGTGATGTCTGTCTAGCTGGCAAAATGAAGTAAGTTTGTAACTGAAGGATCATAAATGATAGCAGAAGCAATGTATTCCTATCTGGGTGAAAAATGCTCAAGAGACTTTGGACAGAATTGTTAAAATATGCTTCAGGCACAGATGGAACTCTTTGCTTTTCACAACTATTGAAAGTTGACTCATAAAGCTAGGCATGGAAGAAATCTACTCAAGTTGGGAATGCACGCATTAAGAATCTGACAATGGATTTCAGACTTTTGAGACTGACCCTGTGGTAGGCCATGTGTTTGTTGTGCCAGTCAGACTGGGTCCAGTGCTCTGGTGAGTTCTCCTTGATGAAGTCACTGACTCTGGTGCGGAACTCATTAGGTTTTAGGATGAGAAGCTGGATGATGAAAAACCCAACCTGAGCCTCATTCCCTTCATGACTCCTAAGGGCCTGATGGGAGAGAAAGTATCAGCAAGAAAAAAATGTTTGTCTCTGTGCATACTCTGATTAGGGCGTGTGTGTCTGTGTTTTTGTGTGTGTGGGGGTGGGGTAGGCATGTGAGTATGTTACTCCTATTAAGATGTGTAAAAAGTGAACGGTTGCAGGATAAATGAAATAATCATGAAACCACAACAGAAAAAATATGAGATGAATTTGAAGGAAAATTTGACAAAAATGATCACTACAAGACGAAATTGCGTTTGCTGTTATGTGTGCAGCAAGAGTGACTGACAAATTTTAATTGTAAAATCATGAGAATGTGTGACAAATGACTAAATTGAAAAGACTTTGTTGGAAATAATCAACAAAGATGAATTTGAAACTAGGATTGGCATATTCCAGATTTCTCTGGATGAAATTGAACTATAAATCTGTCAAATTGCACGAAAGAAATTTGAAAATTAACGAGAAAATTTATATCATTTCCCCTGCTTTCTGAAAGAGGAGAGTCAAGTCAAATTTCCTAATGGGGATGGGTTGGACCCCCCTTGGGGTCCCCAGGTGGGGCACGGTGCCCATTTGAAAGAATTGAGATTCTACCCCCCTAGGGATGTGGTGGCAGTTCGTTATTCCGAAGGTTCATTATTCCGATGGTTCGTTAATCCGAAAATGTGATGAGGTTCGTTATTCTGAAGGTTCATTAATCCGAAAATGAAATAAGGTTCGTAATTCCGAAGGTTCGTTGATCCGAAATGATACAAAGCTCATTATTCCGAAGGTTTGTAACGGACCCTATTTCATTGTTGGATCAACAAATTTTCGGAATAATGCCGCAAATGTTTGGGTTGACGAACCCTTTTACATTTTCCAATTAACGAACCTCTAGGTATACGGAATTTGTGTGTTTCTGATTAACGAACCTTCGGAATAACAAACCTTTGGAATAACGAACAGCACCCAGGGATGCTACCTGCCAAGTTTGAAATTCACGGCAGGGTTTTCAAGAAGAAGATGAAAATCTACAATTTAGGCCCCTATTACGACCCTTTCCCCCTTAATTTCGGGGGGGGGGGGGGGGGGGGGGTTTGCCCCCCTAAGGCCCCCCAGGTGGGGCATGGAGCCCATTCGAACAAATTACGATCCTATCCCCCCAGGGATGCTACCTGCCCAGTTTGGTGAAAATCAGTCACATGTTTTTCAGGAAGAAAATGAAAATGTAAAAAGTTTATGCATGACGCATGACGGATGCCGGATGCTGGACGCCGGGTGAAGAGCAATCGCAATAGCTCACTGCGGGTGAGCTAAAAATGGCTTTAAAGCGAAAGAGTTGATGACTCTTCTAAGAGGAGTGACTTTTTTTCTTGTTTTCTTTATTGATTTATTTTGACTTCCGTATTGGCATGTCCATCTTCGCATATCCCGAACTGTTTCACCACTTATGAAGTTGATCTTGATTATTACATACATTCCATAGAAATCTTACAAATAAACAGTGGTAGAAATTAGGTTGATTTGTTATGCCTGTCTGCAAAAAGTATCTACCCTGAAGTAATTGCCGGTGTCTTTCCTCCGATCTAGATGCCATTTTCAATAGAGATATCTGTGGGAATGAGGGTTCTTTGCAAGAATTGCTAACCTGCAGGTCTGACAGGTCTGCTGCGTGCATACTTCATGTATTGTGCAAGCTGTGATGGTTGTATATGATTTTGTGTGACACTGTGAGAGAGACACTATTTAATCGGCTTAAAAATAGTCTTCCCCATCCAACCCAATTACTATGTACCTCGAGAACACTGCACTCTCTTCAAAATAACTCTACGACAAACTAAAGGACAGAATAGCACAGTATACCAAATGTTGTTGTGTTGTTGTGAGGTTTCAAAATTGGTTATGAAGAGAACCCATAATCATATAATGTTGGTTTTTTTTTCTTCTATTAATGACATGCTATATTTTCTTTTCCATTATATCATCATTTTATCTTTGGAAATAGATGCAGAAGAGAGATTAACTCACCAGACTGAGAACAAGCCTGTCCAGAGTCAGAATGTTGAGCTTCCACACCATGGCATTCAGTTTCTCCACACACTGGTCAAAGTACAAACACAGATTGCATCAATGTTACTATGGATATTCCTCATATCAACACAAAGACTCAAACCATATTTGTTTAATGAATTATGCAAACAAATTTTACAATTACAAGGCTATCATACTAGAAATGATACTGTGACAATAAAAGCTTGAAAATGATACTGAACCCAACTCTTTCTGTATTCTTAAATACTGAAAAATGTGTCACATAGTACAGTCAAACTCGGATACCTCGACGTCGGTAAAGCCGAATATATACCTCGGGGGCAAAATGAAAGTCCCGATTGTTCCTATGGAGTTTCCGTGTATTAAAATTCGCGTAGCTCGAAAAAGATAACTCGAAGTTCGGTTACCTCGAAGGGAAATCAAATGTCCTGACCTTAATTAACTTGTTTTTCCCAGCATGTTGCTCGAATCGAAATTGCACACATCACTCAGCATCTCTGATTAAGCGCGCGTGGACAGCGAAGACATGTCACAAATGTTTTCACACTCGATTGTAAATATTCTGAGACGAGAACAATCGCGCGTCCAATTAAGAAATACCCGATACACAGCTGACAAGAAAATCCCCAACACCTACCAACACACGTACACAGTATGCACATAGCACCCGTGCCAATGGAGTGCTTACGATAGCACTACACGCTGCCCCAACATCTGCTTTTCTTTAACCACTGTGTTCTGATTTTTGATCGAGATAGTCATACCATGCGAGTGGATTTCTCAACCGCCGGGGCACACCTGCTTACGTTGACAGTTATATCTTTGCCATTAATCACGCTCCACTGTCAAAACATCAATCTCCTGCATAGTGCCTTTTTTTAAAACTATTTTTTTTTTTCCTTTTCACGAAGTTTGTTTCATTTATTCTTCCGCGAGAACGCAAGCACTGAAACTTTTTTTTTTCCAGCAATGCGATTATGAAAATCTGGAAGTATAGGCCGATCACAATGAAGAACAGAATACACAGGGCTCCGCACTAACTTTTATCGGGCCACCAATATCATTGATTTTTATTTTCTGGTGGTCGAAAGTAAAATCTGGTGACACAAAAAAAAATCAGGAAAAACATTAGAAAAACTAAATTGGTCCTACTAAACATAGACAAATTAATATTAAGCATTATTGAAGTGATACAGATGCCCATGTCTAAAACAAATGAATAGAAAATGCAATCATCTTACTCTGTGTTTTAAGATTTGACAAATAGGAGTAGAGATTATTATAAAAATTGATGCCTATATATTTAGGAGGTCAAAACTTACGTTTGAAATGAGAAAATGGGAGCATTTGCTGACATTTGTTAGCATCCGACATTTGTTTTAGCATTGTAAAAAGCCGAAAGTTACCGTTATTCATTTTTAAATGTAAAAGCAAACAACCGACATTCATTTTAGACATCTAACGGAGCTGAATGCTATCCTAATCCATTTCCAAACGTGAAAGCAAACATCCGCTTATTTGTTTGAACATCTAACTGAGCGGATTAATACCATTAATCATTTCCAAATGTTAAAGCAAAAATCTGTTATTTATTTTTGCATCGTACGGAGCAGAATATTACCGTTATTCATTTAAAAAATCTGACATTTATTTCATTATCGAACGGAGCCGAATGTTACTGCTGTCCACTTCCGAAAGTGAAATGAATAATCTGACAATTATTTGTGACCGTGCACCTCAAAACGAACATAAAGTCGCACACACTGATTTTGCGTGAGGACTGAAAATAAGTGAAATGGGTCAACCTAGCCGAACTTGACTATTTCATATTTTCTGGAAGAGTGGGTCTTCTTTTACATAATGCTAAAATTTGGTATCATAAAACGGGGAGGAAAGTGTGTTTTTTAGCAGTTTATCTGGAACATTTTTGGTAGAATAGTGTGATTATGTGTGTCTTGAGAATCCCTTTTTCATTTCTGAAAAAACCTTGTCCACACTCTTCACTTTCAACTCTAATAACTTTTGAAAGGATAGTGCTACTGCTTTGAAAGTTGGCATTTATTATGGACAGAATGTGTTAATGAGGCATGCTTAATTTCAGTTTAATCTGATAATCCCTTCATTGTTGTTACTCTGGTGGTTTACTTCCTGTCTTTTGTCCCATTCATCCCACAGCCAGCACGGTTTGGTAAAGATTAAACGCTTGAATAGACACTGTACTTCAGAGCCTCTTTTCTCAGTTCACACTTTTCCTGAGTTTGTGCTTTCTTTCCAATATTTAGATAGGTTAGGAGAGTCCATTTGATTTGAGTTATACATCATTTTAAAGCTTAAAGTCTGCTCTTTCAGAATATAGTCTTAACTAAAAATTCATGTCTGGCAACTTTTTGTTTTTTGTTTTGAGGTGCAGAGTCACATTTTATCATCGCACGGAGCCGAATGTTACTGTTTTTCATTTTTAAACGTCAAGGCAGACATCAGACATTTTGGACCATCAAACGTATAGCTGAATGTTACTGATATTTATTTCAAAATGTACCATAGCAAATATCCAATATTTTTTTATCATCGTATGGGGCAGAATGTTACTGCTATTCACTTCCAAACATGCCAAACGTAAAAGCAATCATTCGACATGTATTTTAGCATCTTCCGGAGCTGAATGTTATTGACATTTACTTTCGAACGTAAAAGCACACATCCGGCACTTATTTTATCAGCGTACGGAGTTGAATATTATTGTTATTCATTTCAGAACATCAAAGCAAACATTCGACATTTATTTTAGCATCTTCCGGAGCTAAATGTTACTGCAATTTACTTTCGAACGTAAAAGCAAACATCCAGCATTTATTTTATCATCGTAAGGAGTTGAATATTATTGTTACTCTTTTCCGAACGTCAAAGCAAACATCAAACATTGATTTTACCATTAAACGCAGCTGAATGTTACTGTTGTTCATTTCGAAATTTAAAAGTAAACATCAGACAGTTATTTCAGCATCGTATAGACATGATGGAGCAGAATATTACTGCTATTCACTTCCGAACATAAAAACGATCATCAGACATCTATTTTAACATCTTCCGGAGCCGAATGCTATTTCTTTTTGAGACATTTATTTAACCATCGTACGGAGTTTAATGTTATCGTTTTTCATTTCCGAACGTCATAGCAAAAATTCGACACTTATTTCAGCGTCTTCCGGAGCCGAATGTTATCCTTATTCATTTCCAAACGCAAAATCAACTAGAAATGTCGCTACAGCGACTGGTTTATACCCCCGCCAAACAACATTTCATAAGCTTTGGTCAAAACAACATTTCATAAGCTTTGGTCAAAAAACTGAGGAAGTAGTTAAATCCGCAAGATTTTTCCTTGATCTTCTGCCATTAATATGCCGTTACCATGGCAATGTACTTTCGGGTACTGTCGAAAAATGCGTCTTGCACATCTACAACCAAAGGCACACATCTGTACCAAGTTTCATGGAAATTGGGCAAAAACTGAGGAAGTAGTTAGTTTGCAACACAAAATTTTCCAACATTTTGGCTCATAATATGTGAGCTGTTACCATGGCAACATACTTTTTGTCACTGTCAAGAAATGTATCATGCTGACCTATATCCTAAGACAAACATTCAATATGAATTCCATGAGAATTGGAAGAACACTGATGAAGCAGTTTTGCCATGAAGCATTTTGCCCTATATTTTACCAATAACATGCCGTTACCATGGCAACGCACTTTTTGCCACTGCGGAAATATGTGTCTTGCACATTAACATATTGAGATGAACATCTGTACCTAATTTCATAAAAATTGATCAAAAACTGTGGGAGGAGTTCGCGACGCAAGATTTGTACCCATTTTCGCCCATAATATGCCGTTACCATGGCAACGTACTTTTGGGTACTGTCAAAAAATACGTCTTGCACATCTACAACCCAAGGCACACATCTGTGCCAAGTTTTATGGGAATTGGTTGAAAACTGAGGAAGTAGTTCGCGACGCAAGATTTGCAATGGACCGACCGCCCGACCGACCGCCCGACCGCCCGACCGACCATCCGCTGATTCCTATATACCCCCTTCAAACTTCGTTTGGCGGGGGTATAAATATCTGACATTAGTTTTAGCACCGTACGGAGCTGAGTCTTATCGTTATTCATTTGCAAAAGTATGAGCAAACATCCGATATTTATTTAAGTATCATACCGAGTCGAATATTACCGTCATTCATTTCCACAATTAAACACAAACCTCTGACATTTATTTTAGCATCTTACGGAGCCGATTGTTACCGCTGTCCATTTTCAAAAGTAAAGGCAAACATCCGACTTTTTTTTTGGTGGCGCGATCGGGCCACCAAAATCTTTATTTCTGAAATTTTGATTTCATTTCCGATTTTCACTCACTTCATTCATATAAAAGTTAATTCAATTCCAATTGACAAGCACAAACAATCAGTAGGCACTATAACAGACACCATGTTGAACATCGATAAACGTCGAACAACGATAAACATCGGATAAGTCGAAGAAGACGTACGCGTACCTCGAAATTCGTGTACGTCGAACCATTTTCTTACGTCCCGACGAATTCGAGGTATCCGAGGTTGACTGTATTAACATTTGACTTTGAAAATAATAGCTATTTACCTGAAGTACAAAAATCTATTACAGAAGGCCAGATAATAATTGCAAGGCTTATGAATCTAAAATATAGGAACACCAATCACACATGGTCCTAAATATGATGATGTACCAGTGAGTCTCTCTAAGACTGATAAGGATGGACAGGTAAGGAAAAAGACAAATACTGGATATCTGAAGGGTCATAAATATAAAGGGAATGGAATTCAAATATTATATGGATTGAGTGAATGAAGCAATATCAGAACACATCAGTGAAAGTTCAGGGGAAATTTGATAATCTCATGAAAAATTACATTTGAAAGTTTTGGTGTAGCCATTACTGGATTAGAAGACTACTACAGTTCGTAATGTCACATATGGAAAATGAAATACAGAAAATATGAAGAGAATTCCATCAATTGTCATTTGTTATAAAAAATGAATTTCACCTCAGAACTTGAGACTAACATTATCCTGCTTTCTGAAAGAGGTATTAAGTCAAGTGTCTTGCTGTATGCCAGAAAAGTGATAATGATGAATTCTTAAATATTTCCTTTGCCCATGTATGCATTCCCTATTAAAATAATGTCACAAAGTGTTGTAGACTTCTCATCAAGCGATGGCAGCACCAAAACTTTGAAAATTCACAACTTTTTTCACTGACTGTCAGATTTCCTCACACTTTCACTGATAAACTAATATTGCTTCAACCCCTCAAGTCAAATATATATTTTGGTTTCCTCTCCTTTAAGGAACTATGGCTTTGATGATAAACTGGAGTACTTCAATATCCAATGATTCACAGAATGAATGCATCTGTTCATGAAAAGCCACTGGAGGGACACAGGAAGACAATAAATATGTGCTCTTTTAAGCTTCACACATGGGTAGGCTAGTAATACATTACCATGTTTACGTGAGAGCCCCCTGCCGAAGTGGAGAACTCACAGACTAGATAGTCTGCAAAAGTTCGGATATGGCTAGAGAGGCCTCTGGGCCCAATGCGCTCCAGGACCTGGACCACTGTGGGTGATATGCGCTCCGTGTCCTTGACAAGCAACATTTTCCAGATAATGCTGGTAAAAGTGATAAGAAATTTCAGAATATGACTTGATGAAAAACAAAAGAGAGCTACAAGAAAAACAAGGAAAAGTAGAAATTACGCGGTGCGTAAAATATGTCCCCGCCGGAAGTAGCATTTAGTAGCAAAATGTACAATATCGGTAAAAAATCAAGGTCAAAGGTCAAAGAAGTCAAAGGTCAAAATTCTGTGTAGAAGTTTTGAAGCCCTCACCTAGTGCCATCACAAAAAGCAAACGGAATCGAAATCGGGTTAGAAATGGCGAAGGAGTAGCATTTTGTAGCCAATGTACAATATAGGTCAAAAATCAAGGTCAAAGGTCAAAGAAGTCAAAGGTCAAAATTCTGTGTAGAAGTTTTGAAGCCCTCACCTAGTGCCATCACATAAAGCAAACGGAATCGAAATCGGGTTAGAAATGGCGAAGGAGTAGCATTTTGTAGCCAATGTACAATATAGGTCAAAAATCAAGGTCAAAGGTCAAAGAAGTCAAAGGTCAAAATTCTGTGTAGAAGTTTTGAAGCCCTCACCTAGTGCCATCACATAAAGCAAACGGAATCGAAATCGGGTTAGAAATGGCGAAGGAGTAGCATTTTGTAGCCAATGTACAATATAGGTCAAAAATCAAGGTCAAAGGTCAAAGAAGTCAAAGGTCAAAATTCTGTGTACAAGTTTTGAAGCCCTCACCTAGTGCCATCACATAAAGCAAACGGAATCGAAATCGGGTTAGAAATGGCGAAGGAGTAGCATTTTGTAGCCAATGTACAATATAGGTCAAAAATCAAGGTCAAAGGTCAAAGAAGTCAAAGGTCAAAATTCTGTGTAAAGTTTTGAAGCCCTCACCTAGTGCCATCACATAAAGCAAACGGAATCGAAATCGGGTTAGAAATGGCGAAGGAGTAGCATTTTGTAGCAAAATGTACAATATAGGTCAAAAATCAAGGTCAAAGGTCAAAGAAGTCAAAGGTCAAAATTCTGTGTAGAAGTTTTGAAGCCCTCACCTAGTGCCATCACATAAAGCAAACGGAATCGAAATCGGGTTAGAAATGGCGAAGGAGTAGCATTTTGAAGCAAAATGTACAATATAGGTCAAAGGTCAAGGTCAAAGGTCACAACTGAAATTCTGTGTAGAAGTTTCAAAGCTCCCATGTAGTGCTATCATATAAAGAAAACAGAATTAAAATTGGCTCATAAATGACAGAGAAGTAGCAAATTGAACATTTTGATCACACACGGACGCACAGACAGACGGACGGACGGACAGACAGACACACGGACACACACACGTACGGAGCCCGTTTCATAGTCCCCTGCTCGAACTCTTTCGGCGGGGACAATAAACATGAAGCAAATAAAAAACAACCCGAAAACATACTGCCTGTGGCGACACTTTGTGGCGGAGGCATACGGTTGAGAAAATTAAACTGAATGTTCTTTCCACTTGCATGATAAGCAAACATCTACAGAGCATGCACACACTATCTATGTTTACAGTGTATTTTTCAGTGAACTAGCAGATATAACTTTTTAACACATACATGTACTTAGAATTGCCCACATCATGACTCTAACAATAATGTGGCCATTGTCCTGATCTATATGCTGCACTAAAACAAGGAAATGAAGGTTGCCTTAAGTCTACAGTTTGAGAGAAGAAGAATCTATTTTTTTTCATTCTCAGACTAGTGTTAAGATATCCATGTTGCAGTGCAAAGAGAACAAGGAAAAGTAGAAATTACGCGGTGCGTGATATATGTCCCCGCCGGAAGTAGCATTTAGTAGCAAAATGTACAATATAGGTAAAAAGATCAAGGTCAAAGGTCAAAATTCTGTGTAGAAGTTTTGAAGCCCTCACCTAGTGCCATCACATAAAGCAAACGGAATCAAAATCGAGTTAGAAATGGCGAAGGAGTAGCATTTGGTAGCAAAATGTACAATACAGGTCAAAAATCAAGGTCAGAGGTCAAAGAAGTCAAAGGTCAAAATTCTGTGTAGAAGTTTTGAAGCCCTCACCTAGTGCCATCACTTAAAGCAAACGGAATTGAAATCGGGTTACAAATGGCGAAGGAGTGGCATTTTTTAGCAAAATGTACAATATAGGTCAAAAATCAAGGTCAAAGGTCAAAGAAGTCAAAGGTCAAAATTCTGTGTAGAAGTTTTGAAGCCCTCACCTGCTGCCATCACATAAAGCACACGGAATTGAAATCGGGTTAGAAATGGTGAAGGAGTAGCATTTTGCAGCCAATGTACACTATAGGTCAAAAATCAAGGTCAAAGGTCAAAGAAGTCAAAGGTCAAAATTCTTTGTAGAAGTTTTGAAGCCCTCACCTAGTGCCATCACATAAAGCAAACGGAATCGAAATCGGGTTAGAAATGGAGGAGTAGCATTTTGAAGCAAAATGTACAATATAGGTCAAAGGTCAAGGTCAAAGGTCACAACTGAAATTCTGTGTAGAAGTTTTAAAGCTCCCATGTAGTGCTATCATATAAAGCAAACAGAATCAAAATTGGCTCATAAATGACAGAGAAGTAGCAAATTGAACATTTTGATCACACACGGACGCACAGACGGACAGACGGACGGACACACAGACACACACACACGTACGGAGCCTGTTTCATAGTCCCCTGCTCGAACTCGTTCGGCGGGGACAAAAATAATGCAATCTTTTTTTTCAATACTCTACATGTGATAAGCAACATATTCATTACCAGTAAGTCAACATTAATTTTCCCAATCAATACAATATTGTAGATACTGATCAATCCCACTGGATTTGTTAGTTTCTCTATTCATTTCTGAAAACCAAATTCATAGTGATAAGAGAGAAAAACAATCCAAACTCACCACAAGAAGTAAGGCGGTGTAGTGGGTGTTGAGAAGTGACAGACTCTCTCTGCATCTGATGTCATCACTTGACAAGGGCAAAAATTGCGATTAAGTGCTATGACTATTGTTCACAACTACGGTACCATTTACGTTGCAAAACATCTACAGTTGAACCTCTCTTATCCGGCCTCCCTTTATCCGGATCTCTCTATCATACGGACGCAATCTCGCCGTGATTTTTTTGTTATCTTTTAATAATTACAGAAGGAAAGGGGGATTCCCAACTCAATCTAACAATGGCGACCTACAGTCGACTTTGCCGAGCCGTGATGATCGAATTTTGAAGCGTCGTTTCGTCGACTCGTACTGTTCATTTTCAAGATCTAACAGTTACTTGATACATTTCTTAATAATTATTTAGGTAAATCATCCCAAGAATTTATAAAAGAAAATGATTTCATTCTTGCAAACACGAACCTCTATTTTGGGGTCTGTTACTGAGTGTAACAATGAAAAGGTTGCAGTATACACATTACTACATGTGGTACTACAATGGGCTACATCAGTACATGTGTATGTATATGTAAAAGCATTGAGTCTCCCTTATCCAGCCAAATCCCTTATCCGGATGAGCCGCGGTCCCGACTTGTCCGGATACGAGAGGTTCAACTGTATTAACATTGACTGGCCATTTCTCAGACTATATACATCAGTAAAAGAGTGATAATAAGCAAGCCATCTTTTCATTTGGAATTAAACATATTTAAAATGAATCTTCAGGATGTGCCATTGTTTTTGTTTGTGTTTTTATTTTGTTTTGTTTTGTTTTGTTTTTTGTTTTGTTTTTTTAACCACCACTACTACACTGTATGTGCAAGCAATAATAACTTTTGAATGGAATTGATGTTTTAAAGCTTGAGATGGGGATTCAGGTTGAGCATACATTTTAAGAGGAATTCAAAGTTTATCTGATGAAACTTGGTTTTGAAATGACTGAGATATGTACCCCAAAACAAAGTGGTCCTTATAAAAGGTGGGACCCACCTTATATTAGGTTATATACTTTGTTTTGCTTTGTTTTTGGATAAAAACCTGAATCCCCATCTCAACCAAAACTACACCATTCCTTTAGTATCAATTTGCAACTCCTGATCTAGCAACTTGCCATATTATTTCTTTTTTAAATTTGAATTTCTTGCTTCACAATCCAATCATGACAGAAATTATATGAATATGAATACAGGCATCCTGCATCCACGTAATCAATTGTATTTTGAAAGTTACACCAACATAAAACACACTTTGCTAAACTTTATCATGATATTATATTTCACAGCACAAGACTGTTGACTGCAATTTATCTACATACTGGTCCACCGCCTGTATTCATCTTCTACTGCCCTCTTGAGTCCCCGCATCTCTGTTGGCATGTTGCGCTGCTGGAAGAACTGTTGTAGGGCTGAAGGAAAGCACTTGAGGGTGTGGGAGGCCCAACTGTGGGGTGTGTTTCTGACCAGAGTGGACAAGATTTCAGTGCACCAGCTTCCACTCAGTGTCTCAGAGCCTGACCATACATATAACAAGCAACAGCATCATTGACAATTCCTGTAGTCCCACAACAGCATGACTTTGTTTAACTGTTCACAGTATCTGCTTTGACAAACATCAAGTTAATCACAAAGTCCACAGAATTTCAGAGCTAAAACATTCCCTGACAATTAATCTCCACCCTGGAAAAGTCATAACATTCTTAAAATCTTAAATTCTCTCCTATTGAGCTAAGAAATAGTAACAAAAGGACAAATTCTATCGAACAATCTTTCTTTCAGAAACCTCTAGGGGAAAATATAGACTTATGAGATAAAAAAATAAGTAGATATATATTGGACAACTTGTGTGTTTCTTTTCTGGACTGTAATTTGGTTTGAAAGTCAAAGGGTAGGCGAGGGTAAGAAAATCTTGGGTTTTGGTATGCAAGGGGTATGTGTTACCTGTGATGTGAACGGCATACATTTGAGAATCCAAAGGGTATGTGTTACATGTGACATGAAAGGACAACATTTTGATATCCAAGGAATTTGCATCATGTGTGACATGAAAAACAAACAAACAAACAAACAAACAAACAAACAACCCCCTCCCAAGTTTTGGAAGTTGGAGGGCATGCTTTACCTGTGACATGCATGGCCCTGGCCAGAGTGAGGACAAGAGCTCTGTTCAGCTCCTCAGACTCTTGGGACAAGAGCTGCATAGGTTTCTGAAGGAAGCGTGACAATTGGGGCTGGACCTCTGCACTTCCAAGGCTGGTAATGATCCTCAGGGCAGTACTCTCAATGCTGCGGCAACATTAATCACAACGAGTTACTATTATGAAGATTGTCTTTGACCAACATCAAGCAATCCATTAGTCAGCTTGATAATTTTCTTTCCCCCAAATACTACTAACTTAGATGTCTTTGGAGCATATGAACTTTACAATCACTACACAAGCATTTGTCAGTTATCAATGTCATCATGAACAGTGAACATTTAATTACATTTTTGCAATCATAAAAATTAGGATTTGGTAAAATGTTCTTGCTTCCTGAAGTTGGTAAATGCCCTGTATGTTGTGAATCTGACTAGTACACTTTACATGTAGTTTGTGTCTCATATCACAAAGAAGTGAACAGAGACAAACAGTTTCATGATTCCTACCAATAGAACAGCTGATTGTGATTTGTCTGAGGCAAGGTGCTGAGGCTATGGAGATTGATCAGGAGTTGGACTCTGAAGTGGGGTTGGATGTGGTGGAGACGGTAACTAAGCAACTCCAAGAGTGTGTTGAGGATGCCCCAAGCCTGCACTTCACATACCTTGGGGAACACATTGCCTGCAGGTGAACATCAACAAAGAGATGATTTTAGATTCTGTTCCAGTAAATCTTTACCAGAAATGCATGAATACCAAGGAAAAGTAGAAATTACGCAGTGCGTAATATATGTCCCCGCCGGAAGTAGCATTTTGTAGCAAAATAGGTCAAAAATCAAGGTCAAAGGTCAAAGCAGTCAAAGGTCAAAATTTTGCGTACAAGTTTTGAAGCCCTCACCTAGTGCCATCACATAAAGCAAACGGAATCAAAATCGGGTTAGAAATGGCGAAGGAGTAGCATTTTGTAGCCAATGTACAATAAAATGTCGGTCAAAAATCAAGGTCAAAGGTCAAAGAAGTCAAAGGCCAAAATTCTGTGTAGAAGTTTTGAAGCCCTCACCTAGTGCCATCACATAAAGTAAACGGAATAAAAATCGGGTTAGAAATGGCGAAGGAGTAGCATTTTGTGGCAAAATGTACAATACAGGTCAAAAATCAAGGTCAAAGGTAAAAAAAGTCAAAGGTCAAAATTCTGTGTACAAATTTTGAAGCCCTCACCTAGTGCCATCACATAAAGCAAACGGAATCGAAATCGGGTTAGAAATGGCGAAGGAGTAGCATTTTGTAGCAAAATGTACAATATAGGAAAAAAATCAGGGTCAAAGGTTAAAGGTCAAAGAAGTCAGAGGTCAAAATTCTGTGTAGAAGTATAGAAGCCCTCACCTAGTGCCATCACATAAAGCAAACGGAATCGAAATCGGGTTAGAAATGGTGAAGGAGTAGCATTTTGTAGCAAAATGTACAATATAGGTCAAAGGTCAAGGTCAAAGGTCAAAACTGAAATTCTGTGTAAAAGTTCCAAAGCTCCCATGTAGTGCTATCATATAAAGCAAACAGAATCAAAATTGACTCATAAATGACAGAGAAGTAGCAAATTGAAGATTTTGATCACACACGGACACACGGACACACACACGTACAGAGCCTGTTTCATAGTCCCCTGCTCGAATTCGTTCGCCGGGGACAACAAATGTAAAAGCTTATATAGGAGATGCATACACTCCTATCCAAGCAAAATATTTTGTACTGTTGTTTGTTTTTCAAATTCATGAAATTTCTGAGTCCTGCCCGAGTATGCATGACCAAGATTTCTTTTGTCATGGCTACTACTGAAACACTGATCAATTGAGCGCTTATTGATGTAGGATAATTTGTTGATCAGTCATTGTTTGTTTGTTTGTTTTTGAATTTATATAATCCGAAGATGCAATTAGTAGACCCAAAATAATAAGTCAACATTTTATCCAAACTGACCCTGACTTTACCAAAGACAAACTGAGATATCAACAATAGCACTATACTACTCTCATCTTTCTCAAATTTATCTATGGATTTTTTTTTTTTTTTTTGGGTGGGGCGAAAACTCCACTAGAAATAGTGAGACACAGATATGGACACCAAAGTACACAGTAATTGCTACTAAACAACAGGATTGAGATATTGTAAGTAGAAATTTTCTACTTGAAATTTTGTAGGATATTGTACGTACAGTCATGAAAACTGAAATTGTGCATATTTTGCAGAATTAATCATTTTCAGATATTAATGACAGAGAGTGGCAGTGTTTTAACATACAGGTCGTATGCAAATTGCAGTCTTTTCTGAAAACAGTTCAATATATTAAGTCAATTCATTTCACAGGGAAAGAAAAGGTTACATTGATAATTACTGAATTTGAGCTGGACAGCATTCTGGTATGTACACAAGAAATGACAGCACTGAATCTGCAAGTACAAAGTGTACAATGTAACAATGATTACGAAGTGGACTCAACCATGATATACTCACAGGTGAAACCTTTGATGCCAAGGGTTTCTATTTCAATGTACACCAAGAGTCTGCTGTAGGTTTCAACCAATGCAGGTGATAGAGCTGTTCCTGGATGCTTGTGCCACTGAACAATCTTGTTCACAATCACATGAATCACACTTGAAGAGGGAGAGACAATGTTTGGTCATAAAATTGATATATCTGATCTCATTCTAGTAACATTTACTGTGCTTACCACAAAGACAGAGAGAGTGAGAGAGCAGCATAAATAACATTACAATTATACAAGCTTGAGCAATTACTCATTTTATGAGAATATCATAAAAGCACTTGAAACGCTGTCCATGCACAGTGGAGATACAAACTGTACAGTCAAGAAAATCAGATATTATAGAGGTAAAAGTGCACAAAAGTTTTCCCCACACATTTCTACTTGCTGCCACTCTTGGTACAAGCTTGGGATTTGCAGCTGAAATCAATCGCAAAATCTCATTTAAAATGCATGAAAAGCATATTCATCACATTTTTTTTTTTAATTCCAAGAAATAAAAAAAATATAATTTTTTGAGGTACATATGGACATTTTCAAGAGAATTGTCTTAAAAACTGCATTATACAGAACTACATCTGCCACCTACCTCATTTTGGCATGGACAGTGAGAGAGTCCAAGAGGGTGAGAGGGATGGGTGTTGTCAGTCCTACTGCCACACAGGAGCTTGGTCCTGGCAGTGGTACTGTTGAGTTGGAATTGGTGATATAAACATTCTCCACCAGGGTTTGGAATGGGCGTTGTGACACCTCTTCAGCTGTGGAGTCTATCATGGACCAATGGGACAAGGAAAGCCACAGAAAATGCACTCATCATGGGCATAAGAGCTCTATTGATCATAAATACGATCCCCTTGGGAATCATGCCTCATGAAGATTTAACTATTCCTTTGAACACACCACCTACACACATAACACAAAACTAGAGCACTTTGCCTGCCATGCAGTCAACTGGGATGACATTACTTTTCATGCAATCACAACTATGCGATGCATCTAATGTACATGGCTCTTCATTAACAGTAGGTTTATTGAATCTAGATCACTGACCACAGACTGACCTCTAACCCTTGACACAAAGGAAAAATATCCACATTAGTTTCTATCCATTAAACCAAAAACATGATTATTGAAACTACCTAATGGACTTCACCACTAGAAAATGGTAAAGTCAAACCTGTCTATTAGTGGCCACCCAAGGGAAACAACAAAAGTGGCCACTATAGACAGATGGCCGCTATAGACAGGTTGGTGGCCATTTTGAATTTCAATACTTGCATTTCATAATAGCAGAAATAGACTTCACCACTTCAAAATGGTACAGTCAAACCTGTCAATAGCAGTCACCCAAAGGAAATAACAAAAGTGGCCGCTATAGACAGGTTGGTGGCCATTTTGAATTTCAATACTTGCATTTTATAATAGCAGAAAATGCCACATGTTATTCTTAACTACAATTATCACTGAAGGTGATCAATACCCCCGCCCCGAGTGTCGCTTTATAGTATGTGATGTCATGAGGGCAATAACGTTAATACCAAGTTTGTGCACTTGTCGAATTGGAAACAGAATAACTTTTTACAGTTTACTGTACAATTACAGAGTTGACACTGAGTTCCACAAGGTTTGGGTAAAAAGTGTGGTTACCATGGCAATGCACTGTCAGATACAAACACAAGGGACATTTTGCATAACTACACTTAAAGACCATCATACACAACAAATTTGACCTTCATAGCTTGAATGGTTTATTTTGATACAAAAATGAGTGGTTACCATGGCAACACATTTTCCTTAATCCTATTCTAACTGGGCTATTTCAGACCAAGTTTTTACTGGGGGGGTCAATTTGATCCCCCCTTCAGATCTCGGCCGCCGATCACGCAATCGCTGCAAAATTTTGCCTGAAGATAGAGCCGGATGTCAACTACAAGATTACATGGTCATACAAAAGAAAAATATTGGCTTTCAATTTTTAGTAAATTAATTATGCAAATTTACGCATGAAATCATATTTTCATCTATAATTCCATTAAAATGACTGAAGGATCCCTAAATTTTTGTGTCAGAGTTCAACACACATCTAACAATTTTCTTGTAAAAAAAAAAGCGAAATCAAAATCAATTTCTTTTGATTTTTATTGTTTTGTTAATTTCTTATGTATTTTATTGTTTTCAGACCTTTTGTTTTCTATTGGTTTTTTGCCAAAATTTGTTGCAGGCACTTTTTCAAGCTTATCTATACTAGAATTGATTAATTTCAATGGTTTAAAGTTGATATAATTTAATTTATATCAATCTAACAAAAAAACACAATTTGCATTGGATTTGCACACGATATCATGAATTTGAGCCGTTTTTGGGTTGACTTGCATATACATGCAAAACATTATGTAACTTCACAACAGTGTACCCGGACGTCACAAATTTGGTCTCAAAATATTCGGGAGACTTCAATGATGAAAGTCATGAAACAACGCGTCAAAATCTTTGCGCGTTGCGGAATCATGGCGCGAAATGTCAAGGGGGGATCAATTTGACCCCCCAGTTGGAATAGTGTTAACCCGTTAAGGACGAGTCCCGAGTATACTCGGGCAGGGGTCTATGGGAAATGCGTGTTGTAGCAAAATCAGTCCGTCCTCAATGGGTTAAACTAACACATTGGTGTCTTGCAAAACTACACTTCTAGATCATGATACATACTAAATTTGACTTTAATTGCTTGAATGATGGAAAAAGTTTTGGTAAAATTGTGGTTACCATGGCAACGGTTTGTGTGACAAACACAAAAATTATGTGCTCCACATCTATACCTCAGGGCCATAATGCCTACCAAATTTGGTTTCAATTGCTTCGAAACTGTGAAAGTTGTTCACTCCACAGGATTTAAAAAAAAATGTGGTTACCATGGCAATGCATTGTCCAATACAAATAGAAAGGATATTTGGCAAAACTACACTTAAAGAGCATTATACACGCCAAATTTCACCTTCATAGATTAAATGGTTTAATTTGATACAAAAATGAGTGGTTACCATGGGAACACATTTTTCTTATATTAACACATTGGTGTCTTGCATAACTACTCCTCCCGATCATCATACATACTAAATTTGACCTTAATTGCTTGAATGATGTGGAAGTTATTCAATCCACAAGGTTTTGGTAAAATTATGGTTACCATGGCAACGCTTTGTCCGACAAACAGAAAATTATGTGTTGCATATCTATGCCTCAAGGCCATAATGCCTACCAAATTTGATTTCAATTGCTTCAAAACTGTGGAAGTTGTTCGCTCCACAAGATTTTGAAGAAAACATGCAGTTACCATGGCAACGCTTTCATTAATTGTCAAGTACAAACACAAAGAGTGTCTTGCATAACTACACCAGTCCTATATATCATCATAGATACCAATTTTGAAATTGACTGCTTAAACACTATGGAAGTTATTCAATCCACAAGGTTTTGGTAAAATTATGGTTACCATGGCAACGCATTGTCTGACAAACACAAAAAACATGTCTTGCACATCTATACCGCGGCTGTGATAAGGCAAAGGAACGTAACCCAAAATTTGGGCATTTTGAGTTATGAACAAATGGCTCCTAAATAAAATGCGCTCTTTTTCATGGTGAATGTCTCAATTCTCAAATGTTTACCATTTCAGAGATAAAAAGCAAATCTCACACACTTTTTTCACAACTTTGCCATTTCCAGTTAGGCAAAACAATGTATACTGAGATGCGTATAGAAAAGACAAAGAAAGCATTTTCGCTGTTATGGCACATGAACGTATCTTTACATATACTGTTTTTTCATGGTGGTTTCTCAAGAAAAAGAGAAAAGTCGCAACGCCAGAAGAACATATGTCATCATATAGCGATTTACCGTATAAAATCAGGACCATGCGTGCTACAGTCAGCACGGCAAAACAACGTATCAACATCGTGGCCATCACAACACACACTACACTGCATAACTCTATGTGTAAGGCGCAAGACCTACAGCTACGTGCTGCAGATCCATTTAAGCCGCAGTGAGTGCTATAGTAGTGCCGCAGCTGCCGCTTGCAACAGCTGCAGCTGCAGCAGAGTAATGGTGGACTGGCAGGCAAGCTTTGCTGCAGTGTGAACCATGAAGTAATTGTTCTGCTTTGCAGTTATGGAATGGATATCCTCCTGACCAGTTAACATCGCTACACAAAGAAAATCAGCGGTAACTTACAGTAAGTTTTATTTGTTTGTCAGGTCTAACTCTAAGTTTGATCTAGCCCGACCAGACGCGGTGTGAAGTACGGCCGTTGGGCTGTACAGGCCCCCTACTGTGAACGACAGTATGCTTTGCCAGTATAGGCTATGGGGTCCATTACTTTCAATAATAGTTTTCACTAAGATTTAAAGTTCCAGTTTACCTTTGGGAGCAGTGATTTCAAAAATGTTCAAGATATCACATTTGATGCATATGTGTAGGTCTGTTGTATCACAAAACATCCTACCATATAAAATTTTTGCAATAAAGCCTAAAATATGGGGAGATATCAGCATGCTTCTCAATAAACCATAACTGTATACGGTTTAGTCTGGAAGCATTCTTATTATAACTATTGTTCACATTTTGTGTACTTAACAATACTTAACATCAATTATACGAATTCAAATTTTAACAGTGGTTGTTTCTATCCCTAACTCACATTTTAGATCTATTTTAAAGCACTAATGTTGGGTTTTTGTTTCATCTGCAAATGGTAAATTATGCCTTTAAGAAAACGATGAGTAAAAAAAAAACAACACAGCAAGCTATGAAAATAAAGAGCAAACTTAATAGAGTTATGAGTATGACAGCCTTTCCTTTCGGTGGGTTTGGCACAACGTGGCCCATTGGTGTGGTTGTGGTTGTGGTTCTACTAATGTAAGGACCATCTAATGTAGGATACTTGTACTACTACTAGTGGTCTAGTAGATCAAGTAATGACTCTCAAAGAAATTAACCTTTGCGCAAATAAATTAAGTGTACCCCAATATGCTGTTATGATCATCCACATCATTCGACTTGACGTCTTCTACCTCAAATTCAGTTTTCGCCTAAAAGTCTAAAAAACTATTCAAACAGCTTTATAGTAAACAGTAGACTCGACTACAAGCTAATGACATTCATGTTGATGACGTCACAAGTAACATAACATAACATTCATGTTGATGACGTCACAAGTCGCAGCACTATATTTCTTGATGATCTTGCTACGTCATTCAACCTCAACCAACTTGTTAGATCTCCAACCCATGATGCAGGCCATACATTGGATCTGATCCTGATACGTGCTTTGGATGATTTTGTTGTGGATGACAGTGTCACCGTCTCTAATCCCTTGCCTTCAGATCATGCTTTGGTTGAATGTAAGCTGAACATATCCAGGCCTCCGGCAGGGAAGATTGTCATAAAGACGCGTAAGCTTCGTGACATAGATCTGGAGGCATTTCGCTGCGACATTACAAAATCTGCACTGTTTCTTGCTCCATCCTCTGATCTAGCCGAATTAGTAAAACAGTATGATGATGTCCTTAGTGATATGCTGAACAAGCATTCACCTGAGATAATACAAACAATCACTGCTCGTCCACATGCTCCTTGGTATGATGATTCTCTCCGTGCAGCAAAGAAGGAACTTCGGAGCTGGGAACGGCTAAGAAATTCTCAGAATCTCAAAGTGTACAAACAAGTTTTTCGAGATCAGCGAGCTAGATACAAGGCTTTGTTGAACAAGAGAAGACGTGAATATCACAAGAAATCCTTCGAGGATTGCAACACTCGGCAAATGTTTCAAAAGTTCAGCAAACTTTCCTCGTCATCGTCCGACAAGGTTCTTCCATCCAAGTATGGTGGTGATTTACTTCACTTGGCTAACCAGTTTGTGCAATTCTTCTCTGAGAAAATTCAAAACATAAAGAATGAATTGGCAAAAGTGTCAAACAACCAGTCATCACTTTCATTTCCTTGTACATCACCACGTCCAAATAGCATCCATGCGACAGCATACGGACCAACCTTTGCAGAATTTCAACCCGTCACCGAGACAGCGGTAAGGAAACTGGTGTTGGCTTCACCATCTTCATCTTGCAACCAGGATCCAATACCCACATGGCTGTTGAAGAAATGTGTTAATGAGCTGACTCCAGTACTCACACGCATTATCAACCTTTCTCTGATGAGCGGCTGTTTTCCAGATTCCTTCAAGCATGCACAAGTTGATCCTCTTATTAAGAAACCAGGTTTAGATTCAGAAGTATTGGGAAATTACAGACCAATAGCAAAGCTTAAATTTGTTGCAAAGTTGGTAGAGCGAGCATGTGCCAATCAGATACATGCATATCTGGAATCAAATGAAATGTATGGAAGAGCACAATCAGCATACAGGAGAAATCGCAGTGTTGAGACAGCTATGATACGTGTTTTTAATGACCTACTTCTTGCAGCAGACAGGGGCCAGGAGACACTGTTGGTGATGCTAGACTACTCGTCTGCATTTGACACTATTGACCATAACATCATGCTCCGCCGTCTGTCATCGACTTATGGAATTGTTGGTACTGCATTTGATTGGTTTCAGTCTTATTTTAGCAACCGAACGCAGAGTGTCTCAATCAATGGTACTGCATCTGCCCCTTATGTTCTCAAACAAGGGGTTCCTCAGGGTTCTGTCTTAGGACCACTGTGTTTCATAATGTACACAGCTCCCTTAGAGGATGTAATTGACAAGTGTGGCATAAGTAAAATTACATATGCTGATGATACTCAGATTTATCTTTCATTGCCAAAAAGCACCAATTCTGATGTAGCAGTTGGTCAGATTGAATCATGCTTAGGTAAAATTCAAGATTGGTCTTTGCAAAATGGTTTGAAATTGAATCTTGAGAAAACTGAAGTTGTGCATGTAAGATCTCGTAACAAGTCCTCAACAACTTTGTCCGTTAATGTTTGCGATACTCCTGTGCTGCCAATTTCTAAGGCACGTGACCTTGGTGTCATTATCCAAGATGATCTTAGTATGAAAACTCACATCAATAACATATGCAAATCTGCAGCCATAGGTCTACACAGGATTGGAAAATTGAGACACGTTCTCGATAAAGCAACTACAGAAAAACTGGTTCATGCGTTTATTTTTAGTCATTTGGATAATAATAATGGTTTGCTCATTGGAGTTCCAGACTCTCACCTGAAAGGACTCCAACGGATACAAAATTCAGCCGCAAGGCTTGTAACACGCAAAGGAAATTTGATCATATAACTCCCATTCTTCGTAGTCTTCATTGGTTGCCCATAAGAGCTCGTATCAGGTTTAAGATTTTGACCCTTGTATTCAAATGTTTTCATGGAAATGCCCCTGCATATCTCAGTGAACTCATCAAGCCATATCATCCTGGTCGTAATCTGCGCTCAAAATCAAAAAATCTCCTCTCTGAAATAAGTGTCAAATCTAAGACATATGGTGATAGGTCTTTTGGAAAAATGGCACCCTCATTATGGAATAATCTCCCTCTCAGTGTTAGATGCATTACAGATTTTGATAAATTCAAATCTGTGTTAAAAACTCACCTTTTTGATAATTGTTGATTACATGTTTGAATAGAGAAATATGTGATACATTTTGTTTCATTATTTTGTACACGCATAGAGACTATCTTATGGTATTATGCGTTTCTAAGAACTGACTATTATTATTATTATTATGACAATCAAGCTTGATACTGATGAATTCCATTTAGTCTTCAGTGGCAACATGAACTGATGGCAGACAATATGTTCTAATAATGATATCAACATCGTTACTTTGGCAAGAAAAGTAAGGACAAAAAATGTTTGGTCTACATCTTTGGTTAAAAACAAGTATCTTTGTCTTTTAGATCTTGTTTGTTATTTCTTGAAAGGATAGAGGATGTGATTGTGGTGTTTTCATACATACAGGAATTTACCCACTTAAAATTAGCCTAAAAAATAAAGTCATATTTAATGGTACTCTGTATCTGCTAACTATGGAGGCCTGATTTTTTTTTTTTTTTTTTGGTGCCATTTTAGTTAGCTGTAGATATTCTTTAAAACCATAATTTAAAGTTTTGGTGGATTTATTCATTTTTATTTCATTTCGATACAATATAATGCATAGTAGCCATGGTAGATCCTATAGATGCTATACGTTCCCCCCCCCCCCCATAAAAATGTTGAGGGCAAAAGCTCATGGAATTCAGATATTTATTCCTAAGTTAGGTGGTTTTACATACTATGGAAAGTTCAAATATTCAGAACCAAGCGTCTACTTTAGATAATATTAACATTTGTGTTGAAATTCATATTTGCTTGTCTTTCTTTTCAGTGTCAACAACAACCGCCAGCCTAGACCAGCACAGAAAAGGAATGCAGTGTATCAAGTACAATAAATGGTACAAGTTGAATCATCACTTATTAATTCATACAACAACAAAAAAAGAAGAAGAAGAAGAAGGGGGAAGAAATGAATCCCACCTTTGTCATCATCACTGGCGACACAAGCCGGCATTTGGACAAATTAAAAAATAAATAAAAGGCAGAATCCATGATGATGACTCTCTGATAATTGGAGAGTACCACATTTCACAGTTCATTCCTTAACGATAAAAATCAAAACAAGGAAAAGTAGAAATTACGCGGTGCGTAATATATGTCCCCGCCGGAAGTAGCATTTTGTAGCAAAATGTGCAATATAGGTAAAAAATCAAGGTCAAAGGTCAAAGAAGTCAAAGGTCAAAATTCTGTGTAAAAGTTTTGAAGCCCTCACCTAGTGCCATCACATAAAGCAAACGGAATCGAAATCGGGTTAGAAATGGCGAAGGAGTAGCATTTTATAGCCAATGTACAATACAGGTCAAAAATCAAGGTCAAAGGTCAAAGAAGGCAAAGGTTAAAATTCTGTGTAAAGTTTTGAAGCCCTCACCTAGTGCCATCACATAAAGCAAACGGAATCGAAATCGGGTTAGAAATGGCGAAGGAGTAGCATTTTGTAGCCAATGTACAATATCGGTAAAAAATCAAGGTCAAAGGTCAAAGAAGGCAAAGGTCAAAATTCTGTGTAGAAGTTTTGAAGCCCTCACCTAGTGCCATCACACAAAGCAAACGGAATCAAAATCGGGTTAGAAATGGCGGAGTAGCATTTTGTAGCAAAGTGTACAATATAGGTCAGAAATCAAGGTCAAAGGTCAAAGAAGTCAAAGGTTAAAATTCTGTGTAGAAGTTTTGAAGCCCTCACCTAGAGCCATCACATAAAGCAAACAGAATCGAAATCGGGTTAGAAATGGCGAAGGAGTAGCATTTTGTAGCCAATGTACAATATCGGTAAAAAATCAAGGTCAAAGGTCAAAGAAGGCAAAGGTCAAAATTCTGTGTAGAAGTTTTGAAGCCCTCACCTAGTGCCATCATATAAAGCAAACGGAATCGAAATCGGGTTAGAAATGGTGAAGGAGTAGCATTTTGTAGCAAAATGTACAATATAGGTCAAAGGTCACGACTGAAATTCTGTGTAGAAGTTTCAAAGCTCCCATGTAGTGCTATCATATAAAGCAAACAGAATCAAAATTGGCTCATAAATGACAGAGAAGTAGCAAATTGAAGATTTTGATCACACACGGACGCACACACGGACACACGGACGGACGGACGGACGGACGGACGGACACACACACGTACGGAGCCCGTTTCATAGTCCCCTGCTCGAACTCGTTCGGCGGGGACAAAAACTGATGAAATAGTCACCATTCTCTCTCAAAAACAAACACACAGCCTTGTACATCCTCAAGGAGTATTTGTATGATGTTGAATATTAGATATACTGAGTGTATTTCAATATTTACTCATTCTCATTTTCTTCGTTTGTTTGTTTTTGTTTTTTTGGGGGTGGTCTTTTTACAGACTTTACCCAACCCATATTTTAGTTGTCAATATTAATCCAAATCCATGTTTTTGTGAAAACAACATGAATGATAAACCAAATATAATTATGTTCCCAATGAAAAATCTTACATCAAGGGATAAAAAAATTTAATTAAAGATAACAAAAAAAAAATTGACATCGCAATAAACTATAAACTGTATATGCAAATGAAGTTAAACTAGAAATGTCGCTAAGGCGACTGCTATGCCTCCGCCATAATGCGTGATTCTCCTAATAGGTCTATAGTACATGTGGACAATGTATAATTACATTTTCACAATATTGGCAAAATATTGAAATTACCTGTTTGTCACAAATGTGTTGAATGATCACCTTCCTTTACCTAGGTTTAATTAGATGAATAGGAGAGCATGTATTTGGGGATTCAAGGACTTTAACTTGACTTTGACCCATTCATAAGTGTATGAATACTGTAATTTTCAAGGTATGGAGAAAAAGTGTAATTTCTGTATTGAAAAGTACACTGTTACCATTTTCTTTTGGCCTTTGACCCTAAAATTCATAGGATAATCACTGTCAGGCAGAACATGCATAAATATGTAGTAAGTTTCAAGATAACTTGAGCAACTTCTGAGATATGGAGGAAAAAGTTAGTTCAGCACTTTCCCTTGATCTTTGACCTTTTGACCTTTGAGGCAAACCCCCACCCCCCCCCCCCCAAAAAAAAAAGAGAGAAAAAGAAAATTTCCAGATAATCTAGGTTATACATGCATACACCAAATGTAAAAAAAAAAAATATTGCTGGCATTACATAAATACATGTATGAGGGAAATAGTAAAAATCTGAAGTGTTGCACTTGACCTTTGACCCCTGACCTTTGACCTACGAACCCTAGATTCTCTAGATAATAACTGCCAGTCAGTACGTGTATATATACTATGTTCCATGAAGATACCTTGAACAATTTCCAAGGTACGGAGAATAAAGCGAAGTTTTAATATTTTAACTTGACCTTTTGACCTTTGACCTTTGACCTCATGACCCAAAACTTTCACCAGAGAATCTTAATTGGGTAATACATGTATACACTAAGTTTCAAGAAAATATCTTCAGGCATTGCATAGATATGGAGGAAATAGTGAAATTTTACGTATTTGACCTTGACCTTTTGACCTTTGACCTTGGCCATGTGCACCCAAAAGTTGATAGGCACAACTTCTCCCCCTAATACACATACATGCCAAGTTTCATTAGGATACCTTAAAAGGTTTTGATAGTTACCCTGTCCACAAAATTTATTACGGACGGACGGAAGGACGGACGGACGGAAGGACGGACGGACGGATGGACGGAAGGACGGACGGACGGACGGACGGAAGGACGGACGGACGGACGGACGGAAGGACGGACGGACGGACGGACGGACGGACGGACGGACGGACGGACGGACAACCCGAAAACATAATGCCTCCGGCACCACTTCGTGGCGGAGGCATAACAAAAATTTACTGTAATTGGTAGATAACAACTAATTACATTTTAGTACATACTCGGTAAGTTTTCAGACAAAAATTAAAATGTACAATTGCATCCATAATTTTGCAAGCGACTGTGTTTTACTAGTCTTAATATATATCTAAAAACATATAACGGGACTTTTATCATCCAGTTAACAAAATTGGCAAAGTAGATAAATGATAGAGATTGTTGCCATTGAGTCGGGATACATCATTCTGCCAAATTACATTGATGAAAGGGTTGAGGCGCAGATATTTGTAAGTCAAGATACAATACGTTCTTTTGGCATATTGAAGTGGCTTCGCGGGAGAATGCTTACGCGCCGTAAGTCAGGATACGTTCTTTTGCCTAACTAATATGTTGCCGCATGAGGATTCTCGCACATCGTAAGTAAGGATACGCTCTTTTGGCAAACGAGAATTACTTATTAGCACAGTGCTGTGATTCGGTAAAATACTGCATCTATTCTAAACATGGCAATTACTCTGAAATGGGAAGTCATATTTTACTGAAATTTTCTCGATATATTCTTTATGAATGCCTAAGAAACTTCACTGCTTCAAAAATGTTTTACTCCTATGACGGAAAAATGAGAACAAATTGAATTTTCAAACTCGTTTTTCTCAGAACATTATATTCTGGGTAACGTTGTTTTGCTTTATTACAGCCAACCTCAATATCATCATTTACCCTAACCCACGTTCACATTGGTCCCCGCGACGCGGGGACAGCCTTATCTTTTTTACGACTGACTGTTCACATTGGTACATGCATCTCATCTGTCCCCGAGCTGTGGGGGCAATTGGGCTTGGGGGCGAGCTCTGCCAGGCATAGTGCATGCGCACATTTGATGACCACAGCTGGACGCTATCAATTTCGCCCCAAGGACACTCTCCCCTCCAAATCTTGTCCCCGTACCCGACTTGCTTGGCGGGGATGGGGGGACAAGTCCCAGAGAGCGTTCACATTATGGTTTTGGAGGAGAAAGTCCCACAGCTCGAGACTTTCCCCGCATCGCGGGGACCAATGTGAACGTGGGGTAAGTTTCATTTAAATTGCTTCAAAACTGTAGGAGGAGTTCGCGACTCAAGATTTTGCAACACACCGACCGACCACCCAACCAACATCGCGGTGATTCCTATAGACCCCCTTCACACTACGTGTGGCGGGGGTATAAAAAAACAACAACCAGCAATAAGTTTGCATGTGCAGCTTTTTTGAGGATTTTTGTTGTACAATCACTTCCTTTTTATTTATTCATTTATTTATTTTTTGCCTGTTTCTGTTCTTTTGATTTTAAATATACCATTTTGGGCCTGGAGGAAATGCGCTAGTTTGTACTAGTTTGCATGAACGGGTTCACAAGTGCTGAGTTCTATGGAGACTGATAATGTGTGAAGCTTATGTAAACAACGAACAATACCCAGACAAGTACATGTATCACCACATTGTCCTTATTCAAAGGGATTTTAATCACTAATTAGTCGGCATTTTAGTAAAATTCTGCGATGTTATTGGGAGTTGTCTTTGTAGCATCTTCAGGGCAACATTACTGAAGAATCGATCTAATCTATTCAAGTAAGCGGTAAGACAGCTTTTCGTCACAAAGAGCTGCATTAATTTTGCCAATCGTGTCTGTGTGAGTGTGACTGAGCTAGGACTCGGTAGAATTCACGCAATGAATGTAAAAGACATTGTATTCATGGCTGATTTAAAGAGGAAATCCAGTCCAGTCCAAATATAAGTTAGTCTGATAAAAAAGAGTAAAATCTTATGAATTCAACGGTAACAATTTGACTAAAATCGGATGAAGAATAAGGAAGTTATGACATTTTGAAGTTTTGCTAATTTCTGCAAAACAGTTCTTGTACAGTGGATATGAATATGCAAATGAGTGAGCTAACCATGTCACGCCCTCACGATTTTCCATTGATCATGTACAAAAAAATGACGAAAATTCAATGTTTCTGTCACTGAAGTCTGAAACATGACATTATCCCTGGTTGTATAACTTCAGAATAGTGATCAGTTAGATATACGAGGATTTGAGCCTCAGGCATAACTGCGTTTGAATGAAAAACTGGAAATTCCACAATTTTATGTAGAAACTATATGGTAAGTTGTGAGGGAATGACATGCTCACTTTGCCATTTGCATATTCGTATTGACTGTTCAAGAACTGTTTCCCCCCAAAATAGTGAAACTTAAAAATGTCATAAGTTCCTTATTTTTCATCCAATTTCAATCAAATTTATACCGTTGAACTTGTAATATTTTACGCTTTCTTATCAGACTAATATTTGGACTGGATTTCCCCTTTAATGGTTCAGCTAAATTTTTTTGTGGCCGCTATACGCAGGTAGATATTCACGACGGGATACAAAGTGAGTGCTACTGGCTGCATTAGGCAGGTGACCGCTGTACAAAGGGTCCATAATATAGCAATTTTGTGCAGAACTCAAACACTTACATGCATTGAACTGCAGAGCTATCCTGTAGTCAGTCAGTGGGAGGTGCTGAGTCTTGAATGTTTGCTGGAGATACCTGATGTGAGAGACAAAGATAAAGAGAGGAAGGTGGAAGGATAATAACCAGTGGGGATCTTTAGCCTTACACCGCACAACACCTGACATTGCATTGTATAATTGTGCTTTAGTTCACCAAAGCATTTTGTGACAATATGTTACAGAGGAGTAGCAGCAAATGTAAAAGCAGATGAACAGAAGTCAGAAAATAAATTGAAATGGGCAATACTAGTGTGGTGTAGACAAGCACATAAAAGGCATCTTTTTATTTATTTTTTTGTGATGAACAGAAGTCAGAAAATAAATTGAAATGGGCCATACTATTGTGGTGTAGACATGGACAGAAAAAGCATCTTTTCATTTATTTTTTGTGAAAAAAAGAGGTGAATCATAGAGATTATGTTGTACCTCTTTGAAACCTTGCACTCTACAGTAAACACAAATTTATTTTTCATATTCATTTTGTACTTCAACTTTTATCATCTACCCAACATCAAAGGGAAATGATTCTCTGAAATATGTGGATTAAGTGAAATGTAGTGATATTAAAAGCACACATCAGTACAATTTGAGGAAAATCACGTTATTGCTGGATGAGAAGACTATAACAGTTTCTCAACGTCACTGCAGAACGATGATATAAAAAAAGATATGAATTTACACATTTTGTTTTTCTGGAACAATGAAAGAGTCTTGACTAATCTCTTTCAGAAAGCAGGGGAGAATATCATTACCTTTGACATATGCCAGTAAGAAGTTTAGGGAATGTGTGCTTTTCATACAAAATCAACTTGGAGGCATCTATATTATTCAGTAATTTGCTAAGGCAGTGTGTGTGTGTGTGTGTGTGTGTGGTCCTTTGTTTTTAATTGGCAATTTGGTGCGGCTATCCCCTCTGAAGCCGTTGGCTCTGGGCTGCTAAGACCAGTGCTGTCGGCCTCAGGAGGGTCTGCTCCAAGAAGACAACCCTTGAGTTTTCATGGGTTCTGCTCATCTCTTGATACCCAGGCAAGCAAAACAGGGAACAAAAATGAAGTAAGGAGAAACCAGAAATGTCACTATGGCAACTGGCATAATCAAAATTGATTACAGACGGAATGATGGACAGACAACCTGAAATCATAATGCCTACGGCGACACTTCATGACGGAGGCATAAATATGTGTTTATCTTTTTCCTCTAATAAAGACATCGGAAAAAATATGAACAAAGAGAAACTATGAGGCTCTGAGACCTGTGAATTTCCACTTTGAGGTGGGGGGGGGGGGTGAGATAAAAGGCAAATCTCAAGGGCAACCCCTTCCCCACCTTGTTTCAACAGGAAGAATCTTTGGGCAGAACACACTCAGATGGGATTGTCATTGAGTGAAAAATCCACAAACAGGTGGAAAATTATCTTTTCAAATGTTTAAAAGGAAATATGAATACTGATACATGGGCGTCACGGGGGGAGGGGGGGATGCGTTGGGTGTGAACGCATCCCCCCTCCTTCAGACCCTAAAAAAAAAAATCACCTTTTCAGTCTGCGAGCGACTTCAATGCCGGACGTTAAATAATTATTCTTGCTTTTTATTGATTTATTTTTTCAGTTTGCACCAGGAGCAAAAAATTCGTGGGCAAAAACAATCACACCCTGGGTTCTGGCAGCACTGATTTTATACATACATATCTACTACTATTCTACAGTTTTTACTACATGTATTTATCAACCGTACTGTACATCCGTACGGTACGGAGCACGTACACGTTTGCATGTACGTGTGCTACTTACAAGTATGCAGGGTCTATGTACAGCACATTACTTCTGACCAATCCATATTGAAAATGCGAGCCCAAGTGCGAGACTTAGCCTCATTAAAAAAAACTAGAAATGTCCCTATGGCAACTGATGCCTCCGCCATAATGCATGATTCTCCCAATAGGCGTATAGTACAATGTCTTCACAATGTGTGATCCATGACAGTTTCACATAACTGGCAAAATATTGATTGATATGACAGGTTTGTCAGAATTGACTTGAATGTTCACTTTCCTTGAACTGGGTTTGCTATAATTGTCGAAGAGTGCAGGTACACATATTTGGGGAATTGAAAATGTTTACTTGAATTCTGACGGACCCTTTTATAAGTTTATGCATTGAGTAATTTTCAAGGTATGAAGAAAGAGTGTAATTACAGTACAAAATAGATTTTTTTTTTTTTTGGGGGGGGGGCATTGAAACCTGGCCTTTGACCCTTAACCTTTGACCTTTGACATTCTGGCAGGAAATTTCCTGGAGAATCTCCATCAGGTAATGCATGTATATATTAAGTTTTAAAACTAACTAGAGATTGTAATTTGTCATTGACAAATTAAGGTGATCCGAGTTTTTTTTTAATCAATGATTCGAATCCTGATGACCATACAGGTTTCATCTGTGTTTAGAGACATTGGCCGTGTGATGTTTGGATTCTCATTTAGAAAAGGAAGTCATATCTGCCATCTTTGGTACCAAATTCTGTATACACTAGATAACGAAGATACAGCAACAAATACATATGACCTTTGACCCACCTTTACACTCCCAAGATGGCATCTGAGGAAAAAGTGGCTATTTTGTGAAATGATTCTTGCGACATCGTCTATACGTGTGCAAAATATGGGAAAGATAGGACAGGTATTCACTAAGATACAAGATGAAAAATTTATGACCTTTGACCCTAATTTACATACCCAAGATGTTGTCACATCAAGTAGTTGTTATTTTATGAAATAATGTGCGTGACATGAAATTGACATGAGCAAAATATGGGGGTGATAGGGTATGTTTTTCTTGGGTTATTGCAAAGAAAGTTGCAGAAAGAAAGAAATATCTCAATACATCGAAGATTTAAGCTTTAAGTTCAACCACGTTTTTTGACGTGATCCCGACACTGTATGAAAAACAAAGGGCAAACTTGTGATAGGGCAAAGTCTCAGCTACAACATATTAAAATCTGAGAGAAATTCACCGAAGCATAAGTGAGCCAGTGCTCGATAAAGAAAGTCGTGTCAATTTTCATTTGCAGAAAAACTGCACTTCCCTAGAGATAACACGTCATAACGAAGATACAGAAAGAAGTACATATGACCTTTGACCCCACTTTGCACAGACATGATGGCATCTGAGCAAAAAGTAGTTATATTTTGAAATGATTCTTGTAACATGGTCTTTGCGTGTGCAAAATATGAGAGAGATAGGACATGTATTCACTAAGATACAGGATGAAACATTTATAACCTTTGACCCTAATTTACATACCCACGATGGTGTCCGATCAAGTAGTTGTTAATTCATGAAATAACGTACGTGACATGAACTAAACATGTGCAAAATTTGGAGGTGATAGAGGCTGTTTTTCTTGAGTTATTGCAAAGAAAGTTGCAGAAAGAAAGAAACATCTCAATACATCGAAGATAAGCTTTAATTTCAACCAAGTTTTTTAACGTGATCCCGACATCGTATGAAAAAATGGAGGACACTCTAACGATAGCCCAAAGTCTCAGCTACAACATATCAAAATCTGGGAGAAATTCACCGTAGTGTACGTGAGCTAGTGCTCGATAAAGATAGTCATGTCAATTTTCATTTGCAGAAAAACTGCACTCCCATAGAGTTAACACGTAAACTTGAAAAATTTGACAAGATGACTTTTAATCCATTTTTACGAGGTGATGACGTCATTCAATCAAAATATTGCTAGTATGTTTTTGATAGAACATTAAATAAGCTACAACATACTGAAATCTCAGTGAAAATTGACAAAGGATTAGTAAGATACGCTCGAATGAACTTGAAATTTGATGACGTCATTTTGAAATTTTACTTTTTTTACTTTTTAAAGAAATTTTATATCTTTTAATCATTTTTTCAGCATCGCCAACCCATGAAATGACATGTACATCTCATCAGCTTTCAGAATATGTAAAGAAAATTGGGGGTCACCGTTTATCCTGACGAGTAAAATCGGATTTAAGATTGGCGGTTTTTTTGGCATAGTTGCACTGTCTATCGCCATTGATGCGCGCGTGGAATTTCAACTTTGACGGGCCCGTATGACGTCATATTGAGTCGGATTGACTTGAAACTTGGTAGAAATATTCCTTGGCATTTCGAAATCCGATCCGTGTGAAAAAACTGAAAATTTCTATTGCATATGAGCTGTGCGTGCGTATATGCGCACGCGTACGCGTCCGTCCGATTTTTTCAATTTTTCAAAAAATGCTCTAAATGGTCTGAAACGTGTGCAAAGAAATTTTGAGCTCGATTGAAGCATACAAATATTTCAATGCGCGCGTACGCGCATGTATCAAGAGAAAATGTGGATTTTAAGAATATGAGTAGAATGCGCATAATTTTAAATATATGTGACGTAAATTTCATTGAAAAACTCCATTCCATTAATGAGATATGATTGAGAAGGTGTTTTCATATTATGACGTCATAGTGACGTCACGGTCAACTGATCACTTTGATTTTAGTTCGATTGCCGTCTTTGGGACACGATACATACATGGTATAAGTTTGAACTTGATAGGCATAGCACTTTCTGAGCTAACCTCTGCACAACTTTTGGGTAGAAATAAAGAAAGAAGAAGAAGAAGAAAGAATCCGTAAGATACAGAAGGTGATCCGAGAGGATACTCGGATCACCTAATAATGCAAGCATTTCATATACTAGTGTATGAGGGAAATAGTACAATTTAGAGGAGTTGACCTTGACCTTTGACCCCCTGACTATTGACCTATGACCCCTAAATTCCCTAGATAATCTCTGCCAGTCAGTACATGCGTATGTACCAAGTTCCATGAAGATACATTGAACCGTTTGTGATAAAAGTGATATTACAACATTTTCACCTAACCTTTGACCTTTTGACCTTTGACCTTATGGCATGAAACTCTCTCTGGAGAATCTTTACGCAGTAGTACATGTCTACACCAAGTTTCAAGAAAATACCTTAGGGCATTGCATAGATATTGGGGAAATAGCAACATTTTTAGCATTTGACCTTGACCTTTTGACCTTTGACCTCTTCCCAATGTCACAAAGATCTACTCAACTAATTGTCCCATCATACATCATCCTTGGACCAAGTTTGGTGAAAGCTGCTTCATCCAGTTTTGAGTTATCACGTAAATAGGTAAATTTTAGGATTTGACCTTGATCTTTGACCTTTGAACTCTGTCCGATTTCACTAAAAAACTAATCAAGTAATTGTCCTATCATACATCATCCTCCGACAAAGTTTGGTGAAATTTGCTTGATCCAATCTTGAGTTATCGCGTAAACGGATACAATTTCATGACTTGACCTTGACCTTTGACCTTTGACCTTTGACCAATTTCACCCAAAATCTAATCAACTAATTGCCCTATCATACTTTATACTTGGACCAACTTTGGTTGAATTCAAGTCAATATTACTCAAGTTATCGCGTAAACGAAAGCGGACGGACATACGGACGGACGGACAACCCGAAAACATAATGCCTCCGGCACCACTTCGTGGCGGAGGCATAAAAATGGAGGGGCAAGTATATCATTTTGCCCATCCCCTCCCATGATTCCAGAGATGAGAAGATTTTCTTGTTTTTTGACAGAAAAAAAAATTGCCCCCATAAAAACATTAGAGGGGTAAGCATATTATAATTTTGCCCCTACCCCATAATTACTAATTCCCAAGATGAGAAGATTTTTCTTGCTTTTTGACAGAAAAAACGTTGCCCCTATGATATTGGAGGGGTAAATGCACCAGTAATTGTCCCACCCCACATAATTGTAATTCCCGAGATGAAAAGATTTTTTCTTTTTTGTTAGAAATCTGTTCAACTATTTCATCCAAAGTGTGCACCAGGTGGTAAGTTGCTGAATTTCAATTCTAAAAATGCAAAGTCTCTCTCATGTGGGAGGGGGATACCACTTTCCCACACCCGTACGGTCTATTTTCCATGGACTTAATACACCAATAGATTCACAGATTTACAAATGTTTCATCGAAAGTGTGCATCAGATCTGTCACTTAACTTTATAAAAATTCAAGTTCCGTTGAGGGGGAAGGGATATTATCTTCTTTCAATTAACCCTTTCCCACTGGCATAGCAAAAGATTTTGTCCGGGGATTTGGAAGGCGAAAAAATATAATCGAATATGGGAGAGGTATCTTGCCACCCTCCCATTGCCTTGTCCCTTCTATAGAATTAGTACACTTTATAGAATGGGGAATGACAATTTCCGAATTTTCAACAAAAAGTGTGCTTCAGATCGCTTTATTTCAATTCTAAAAACTCAAAAGCTCCGTCGAGCGGGGGTATCCCCCTCCCACATCCTCCCCCTAAACTCTATACTTCACTATACTTTGTACATACACAGAGATGATGCACACTCGGAATAAGAGCCATTAATACCTCAATGAAAAAAAAAAACAAACCTATTTGTTTAAATTACTATTTTTGGGAGAGGGAGGTGGCTGGAAAAAATTCAAGTAATGCATCAAAAGTATCGCTGAATTTCAGGTCTGAAAATACAAAATCACCTTCGTGTGAGAGGAGAAATGCCCCTTATGTACACCCTCGTCTGCATACTTTTTCTGTTTGATTGCTTAACAGACAGCGTTCATAATATTCATTGTAAGAATACAAGAAGTTTATTTAAATTATACCGTTTTATAGGCAAATTGTTCAATAATAATTTACACCAAAATGTACTGCTAACTTAAACAAGTGGGACTGTTTCAAGTCGATAAAACACGAAAAAAACCTGCATCAAATTGCACCATTTACAACATCAAAATGCAAAAAGTTCTCACCATGGGAGGGGGAACACCCCCTCCCACATCCTCCCCCCCCCCCCCCTCGCTCACTCCACTCGCTCTTGCTTGGTCGCGTTCATGATATTCAATGTAAATATTAAAACAGGAATTCTATTGGGATGATATTATTTTATAGACAAATTGTTCAATAAAAATCTACATCAAAATATACTGCTACCTTAAACAAGTGGGACAGTTTCAAGTCGATAAAACAAGCAAATACATGCATCAAATTGCGCCATTTACAACATCAAAATGCGAATTGTTCTCACCGTGGGAGGGGGGACAACCCCCTCCCCTCTCTCTCTCTCTCTCTCACTCCGCTTGCTCGTGCTCGGTCGCGTGCATGACATCAGTGTAAGACTTAATACAAGAAGATTATTTAAATGATATCATATGGGGACATTGTTCAATAACAATTTACATCAAAATGTACTGCTACCTTAAACAAGTGGGACTGTTTCAAGTCGATAAAACACGCAAAAACCTGCATCAAATCGCACAATTTACAACATCAAAATTCAAAAAGTTCTCACCATGGGAGGGGGACACCCCCTCCCACACACTCCCCTCCCCCTCGCTCACTCCGCTCGCTCCTGCTTGGTCGCGTTCATGATATCCAGGTAAAATATTAAAACAGGAAGTTTATTGGGATGATACTATTCTACAGACAAATTGTTCAATAATAATCTACATCAAAATATACTGCTACCTTTAATAAACGAGTGGGACTGTTTCAAGTCGATAAAACAAGCAAAATGTAAACAGTTCTCACCGTGGGAGGGGGACACCCCCTCCCACACCCTCCCACCCCCCCCCCTCTCGCTCACTCCGCTTGCTCGGACTCAGTCGCTTTGCTCCCTCGCATACTAACACCCCCCAAATAAGATGAAATCCTAGCTGCGCCGGTGCCCTTTCCCCGCTTGATTTCCCTTAAAAAACACTAAAAAGTCTTGGGATTGAGAGCTTCCTAAATTCCAAATGCCTGTCCAACAAGCCACAATATCCAACAGTACAAAATACACAGCATATGATACATCAGTACACGTACAAATACATACTTTATACCAGTACCAAATCAAGTTCACACTGTGTACGTACCAACATACTTGTGTTTACACTATGAAATGAGCACACACATTACACACATGTGCACAAATGTCTAAAAGACTGCTAAGAGTCGCAATGCATTTGACCGGGGACTTACATTCGGAAAAAAAAAAGAGGAAAAGTTGAAATTACGCAGTGCGTAATATATGTCCCCGCCGGAAGTAGCATTTTGTAGCACAATGTACGATATAGGTAAAAAAACAAGGTCAAAGGTCAAAGAAGTCAAAGGTCAAAATTCTGTGTAGAAGTTTTGAAGCCCTCACCTAGTGCCATCACATAAAGCAAATGGAATCAAAATCGGGTTAGAAATGGCGAAGGAGTAGCATTTTGTAGCCAATGTACAATATAGGTCAAAGGTGAAAGAAGTCAAAGGTCAAAATTCTGTGTAGAAGTTTTGAAGCCCTCACCTAGTGCCATCACACAAAGCAAACGGAATCAAAATCGGGTTAGAAATGGCGGAGTAGCATTTTGTAGCAAAGTGTACAATATAGGTCAGAAATCAAGGTCAAAGGTCAAAGAAGTCAAAGGTTAAAATTCTGTGTAGAAGTTTTGAAGCCCTCACCTAGAGCCATCACATAAAGCAAACAGAATCGAAATCGGGTTAGAAATGGCGAAGGAGTAGCATTTTGTAGCCAATGTACAATATAGGTAAAAAATCAAGGTCAAAGGTCAAAGAAGTCAAAGGTCAAAATTCTGTGTACAAATTTTGAAGCCCTCACCTAGTGCCATCACATAAAGCAAACGAAATCGAAATTGGGTTAGAAATGGCGAAGGAGTAGCATTTTGTAGCAAAATGTACAATATAGGTCAAAAATTAAGGTCAAAGGTCAAAGAAGTCAAAGGTCAAAATTCTGTGTAGAAGTTTTGAAGCCCTCACCTAGTGCCATCACATAAAGCAAACGGAATTGAAATCGGGTAAGAAATGGCGAAGGAGTAGCATTTTGTAGCAAAATGTACAAGATAGGTCAAAGGTCAAGGTCAAAGGTCACAACTGAAATTCTATGTACAAGTTTCAAAGCTCCCATGTAGTGCTATCATATAAAGCAAACAGAATCAAAATTGGCTCATAAATGACAGAGAAGTAGCAAATTGAAGATTTTGATCACACACGGACGCACAGACAGACAGACAGACAGACACACACACGTATGGAGCCCTTTTCATAGTCCCCTGCTCGAACTCGTTCGGCGGGGACAAAAAAAAACTAGATACTGTAAACGTCAATATTTTCGCACGATTAATTTTTCGCGCTGAGCGGCTCGAAAACGTATTCGCGGTTCTTAAATTCGCGCTCCGCAGCAGGTTACTTTACTGTAGTACACATTCACTGCTTTCATCCAAAGCCTCTGCTACATAGCTTGCTATGCCAGCGTACGACAAGCGACGTAGCGAGCGGCTCGACTGCGAGTACAAGCACTCAAATACGTAGTACAGCTGTGACTGTAGTACCGTAGTCACGGGGGAATGTAGCATCGGTGCGTGAGGTGCACACATGCATGCTACAGTACACAGCAATCTATCGTCTCTTCGCACAGTACTAGTAGCGTAAACATGCCTGTACATTGTACTACGTAGCAGTATCATCGATGAAGCGCACACAATTCATCCCGTTCAAAATGTGCATAGCAAATTGTGAAGATATATTCGCGCGTTTTTGAATTCGCGCTAGCCGAACGTAGCGCGAAATCCGCAAAAATTAATGTACCGCGAAAATTTCCACGTTTACAGTATATCGCTACGGCGACTGATATGCCTCCGCAATAATGCATGGTTCTCCTAATAGGTCTATAGTACAATGTCTTGAAAATGTGTGATGACAGTTTCACACAATTGGCAAAATATTAAAATGACAGGTTTGACACAAATGTGCTGAATGTTCACTTTCCTAGAACTAGGTTCAATTGGATGAATGATTAAAATGTCAGAGTGCAGGTATTTGGGGAACTGATGATTTTTACTTGACTTTTGACCCTTTTATAAGTTTATGCATTGAGTAATTTTCAAGGTATTGAGAAAGAGTATAATTTCAGTATCAAATGGGAAAATAGCATTATCTAAAACCTTTGACCTTTGACCTCAAAGTTCCAAAGAAAATCACTGTTAGGTTGAACATGCATAAATATGTAAGTTTCATGATGATACCTTGAGTTACTTTTGAGATATAGAGGAAAAAGTGCAATTCAGCACTTTCACTTGACCTTTGACCTTTTGACCTTTGACCTTTTGGCAAGAAACTTCCCACAGAATATATATTGGGTAATACATGTATACATCAACTTTAAAAAAAAAAAAAAAACCTTCAGGCATTGCATAAATATAAGGAAAGTAGTGATATTTTGAGGAGTTGACCTTGACCTTTGACCCCTGACCTTTGAACCATGACCCCCAACTTCCCTAGATAATCACTGCCCATTGGAACAAGCATATATACTAAGTTCCATGAAGATACCTTGAACCATTTGCGAGATATGGAGAAAAATATGAATTTTCAACCTTTTTTTCCACAAAATAACCTGTGACCTTTGACCTTTGACCCCGTGACCCTAAAATCCAAACAAAGTATTATCCCCCCCGGATATACCCTCATACCAAGTTTGATGTAAAACCACCACACGGTTCTTGAGATATCGACAAAAACAAAACGGGACGGACGTACATAGGGACGGACGTACATACGGACGTACGGACGACCCAAAAACATAATGCCTCCGGCCAATTCGTTGGCGGAAGCATAAAAAAAACTAGAGATTGTAATTTGTCATTACTGACAAATTAAGGTGATCCGATTTTTTTTAATCAATAATTCGAGTCCTGATCGCAATATGCATGACCATACAGGTTTCATCTGTGTTTAGAGACATTGGCCGTGTGATGTTTGGATTCTCATTAAGAAAAGGGAGTCATATCTGCCATCTTTGGTACCAAATTCTGTATACACCAGATAACAAAGATACAGCAACAAATACATATGACCTTTGACCCACCTTTACACTCCCAAGATGGCATCTGAGGAAAAAGTGTTTATTTTGTGAAATGATTCTTGCGATATCGTCTATACGTGTGCAAAATGTGGGAAAGATAGGACAGGTATTCGCCAAGATACACGATGAAACATTTATGACCTTTGACCCTAATTTACATACCCAAGATGTTGTCCGAATCAAGTAGTTGTTATTTTATGAAATAATGTACGTGACATGAACTAAACATGTGCTAAGTATCGGGGTGATAGGGGCTGTTTTTCTTGGGTTATTGCAAAGAAAGTTGCAGAAAGAAAGAAATATCTCAATACATCGAAGATAAGCTTTAATTTCAACCAAGTTTTTCGATGTGATTTCGACGTCGTATGAAAAAACGAAGGGCATTTGACGATGGTGCAAAGCCTCAGCTACGACATATTAATATTTGGGAGAAATTCACCCAAGGGTAAGTGAGCTAGTGCTCGATAAAGACAGTCAGGTCAATTTTCACATCTAGAAAAATTCCCTCCCATAGAGATAACACGTCATAACGAAGATAAAGAAAGAGGTACATATGACCTTTGACCCCATTTTGCACAGACAAGATGGCATCTGAGCAAAAAGTGGTTATTTGGTGAAATGATCCTTGTAACATGGTCTTTGCGTGTGCAAAATATGGGAAAGATAGGACATGTATTCACCAAGATACAGGATGAAACATTTATGACCTTTGACCCTAATTTACATACTCAAGATGGTGTCTGATCAAGTAGTTGTTATTTTGTGAAATAATGTACGTGACATGAACTAAATATGTGCAAAATATGGTGGTGATAGGGTATGTTTTTCTTGAGTTATTGCAAAGAAAGTTGCAGAAAGAAAGAAATATTTTTATACATCGAAGATAAGCTTTAATTTCAACCAAGTTTATTGACGTGATGCCGACATCGTATGAAAAAACGGAGGGCATATTTACGATAGCCCAAAGTCTTAGCTACAATATATTAAAATCTGGGAGAAATTCACCGAAGCATAAGTGAGCTAATGCTCGATAAAGATAGTCATGTCAATTTTCATTTCCAGGAAAACTGCACTCCCATAGAGATAACACGTAAACTGGTCGAATTTGACAAGATGACATTTAATCCATTTTTACGAGGTGATGACGTCATCCAACCAAAATTTTGTAATTACATTTTTGAAAGAACATTAAATAAGCTACAACATACTGAAATCTTGGTGAAAATTGGCAAAGGATTAGTGAGATACGCTCGAATGAACTTGAAATTTGATGATGTCATTTTGAAAATTTACTTTTTTTACTTTATTAAGAAATTTGATATCTTTTCATCATTTTTTCAGCATCGCCAACCCATGAAATTACATGTACAACTCATCAGCTTTCAGAATATGTAAAGAAAATGGGGGGTCACCGTCCATCCTGACGAGTAAAATCGGATTTAATATTGGCGGTTTTTTGGCATAGTTGCACTGTCTATCGCCATTGACGCGCGCGCGGAATTTCAACTTTGACGGGCCCGTATGATGTCATACTGAGTTGGATTGACTTGAAACTTGGCAGAAATATTCCTTGTCATTTCAGACATCCGATCAAAGTGAAAAAACGGGAAATTTCTATTGCATATGAGCTGTGCGTGCGTATATGCGCGCGCACGTACGCGTCCGATTTTTTCAATTTTTCAAAAAATGCTCTAAATGGTCTGAAACGTTTGCAAAAAAAATTTGAGCTCGATTGGAGCATACAAATATTTCAACGCGCGCGTACGCGTACATTTTAAGGTATAGATGAATTTTGAGAATATGAGTAGAATTTGCTTGACTTGAAATATATGTGACGTAAATTTCATTGAAAAATTTCATTCCATTAATGAGATATGATTGAGAATGTGTTTTCATATAATGACGTCATAGTGACGTCACGGTCGACTGATCACTATGATTTTACTAGATCTGTCGTCTTTGGGACACGATACATACATGGAGTAAGTTTGAACTTGATAGGCATAGCACTTTCTGAGCTAACCTCTGCACAACTTTTGGGGGAGAAATAAAGAAAGAAGAAGAAGAAAGAATCCGTACAGATACAGAAAGTGATCTGAGAGGATACTCGGATCACCTAATAATTGTTACATTAAATGCCAAAACGCACCCCCCTTGACAAAAAGCTGGTGACGCCCCTGTGATATAAGCTATTTGCACCTTTTAATAAGCTGAAAAGGTGTGTACAGTATGTGTGTGTGTGGGTCAGTGTGTGTGTGGGTCAGTGTGACTGCGAGGAAAATGTTGGGGGATCAGGACAAAATGTGGGTATCACTATGTTTGTGTAAGGGTCAGAGAACTCCTGTATTCTTTTTTTTTTAAGGGCGATTGGCTGAGGGAGAAATGGGGGGGGGGTGGGTCAAGGGCAAATGTTAAGGGACCCTTCCCCCATCCCTTAAGTCTTTAGGCAGAATCTTTCGGGAGGTAGAGTTAGAGGATTTTGTTGTCAATCTTTTTTTCTGTTTTTTTAAAGCCAAGTGTGTGTGAGATGAAATTTTTAAAAGATAATATAAAGTTTTGGGACCTCAAAAGTTTCCCTGAATTTCCTTGTCTTAGTTGGTTTTTCAGGTTAAAGTACCTTTCATATAACTAACACTGTGAGACTTACTCGCCCCAAAGTGCTCTCATGTCTTAATAGTACAATTGTAATCACGCAATAATGGTTTCGTACCAGAGCCGCCGCCGTACGGCGGCGAGGTAGTACACGTATTGTACGAAACCATTATTGCATGATAACTGCAACCAGCAGCGTGCAGCCCCATACAAAACGCGTGTACGCATAGCTAACTGCGACCAGCAGCCCCATACGCATAGCGTAATGGGGCTTCGCATAGTAGCATCCAGGATCATGACAGATTTAGTATTGCGGGTAAAGATCAACTTTAAATCGAAAAATTTCTTCAATTTGAAGACTTACCAATTAAGTTGAAGTATTGAGAACAGGCTTCGGGCAACGTTTGGTTCTGCCAATAGTCCCTTTCTGTTCAAATTGATGACTGAATGCGACTCGGTCGAGAGGACCTTGGGAGAGCTACATACACTGAATACTACGGCCAGCGCATGCGCACACATCACATGCGCACAAATTTCAAATCCATGAACGGATAAGATGTTTGTGTGCGCATGTGCTGGCCGTAGTATTCAGTGTATGTAGCTCTCCCAAGGTCCTCTCGACCGAGTCACATTCAGTCATCAATTCGAACAGAAAGGGACTATTGGCAGAATCAAACATTGCCCGAAGCCTGTTTTCAATACTTCAACTTAATTGGTAAGTCTTCAAATTGAAGAAATTTTTGGATTTTAAGTTGATATTTACCCGCCAAACTAATCTGTCATGATCCTGAATGCTACAATGCGAAGTCCCATTACGCTATGTGTATGGGGCTGCTGGTCGCTATGCGAATGGGGCTGCTGGTCGCAGTTAATTGCATGATTACTGAGACATGAGAGCACTTTGGGGCGAGTAAGTCTCACAGTGTCAGTTACATGAAAGGTACTTTAACCTGAAACACAAAAATTCAGGGAAACTTTTGAGGTACCAAAACTTTATATTATCTTTAAGCTTCTCTCATCTGGGAGAGTAAACTCTTCTCTACCCATAACTGTTAAATTTCAAAAACCTTAATTGAGATATTAGCAGAATTTCTGGACAGGCACTTCTTTCACTGTGACATACAACACGTGTTCTTTGATGCTTCTGCAGATCATGCCCTAGTGATCCTGATCTTTAAATTTGCTTTCCTCTCTCTTTTTTTTTAATCTATGTAACTGCATCTCCTCATTATCTCTTATTTTAATCCATTTTTGAATGGGTTTACAGTTAAATATGTTTCTTTTTTTTAAGCTTAGAGCTTAGTACTCTGAAACTAGAACTATCACTCATTGTGATTAATATACCCCCACCCACAACTGAGGAAATTAGCTCAACCAGGATTTTTAAAACTTTTTAATTAAAAAAAAATTTACCAAGGCAATGCACTGTCCAACAGTAAAAAAATGTATTGCTCACTGTTAGTCAAATGTCCCACATTTCAAGTCAAGTGCTCAAAAAACTGAGTGAGCAAGATAGATAAACTGACAATTTCTATGGTTTTCATTAAAAATTGTATAACCATGGCGCAACACAATGTTGGATATTAGGGAAAAAAATGAAGTTTTGCACAACTATATATCATAGCCATCACATGTGCCAAATTTCAAGCCAAATGCTAACAGGATGAGGGGCTTAGTTGAATTCACAATATTAGTGTATCATTTTCATTCAAAATATACTGTTACCATGGCAACACATTTTCAACACTGACAAAAGAGTTTTTGCACATCTAGGTAATGTAGAGGTAACATGTGCCAAATATGAAGCCAAAACGCTCTAAACATAGAGAGTTAGGATCTAATTGAAATGTTTGTATGATTTTCATTCGAAATGCACTGTTACCATGGCAACACATTGTTCAACAATGATGAAATACAAAGTTTGCATATCTCTGTACTACAATGGTTGCATGTGCCAAATTTCAAGCCAAATGCTCAAAGACTGAGGGAGTTACCTGAATCCACAATATTTTTATATTGATTTTCATTCAAACAATGCTGTTACCATGGCAACACAATGATCAACAATGAAGAAAGGTTAAGTTTGCACATCTACATACCATAGTGGTCAGGTGTGCCAAATTTCAAGCTAAATGCTCAAAGACTGAGGGAGTTGGCGGAATCCACATGCTTTTTGGTGAAAAAATGTTGTTACTATGGCAACGCATTGTTCAACAATAATGAAAGATTAAGTTTGAACATCTATATGCTATAGTGGTAACCTGTGCCAAATTTCAAGCCAAATGCTCAAAGACTGAGGGAGTTAACTGAATCCAAAATATTTTTGCATGATTTTCATTCAAAATATACTGTTACCATGGCAACACATTGATCAACAATGACCAAAGACTATGTATGCTCATCTACGTACTATAGTGTTCACATGTGCCAAATTTCAAGCTTAATGCTCAAAGACTGAGGTAGTTACCTGAATTTACAATATTTTTGTATGCATTTCAGTGAAAAGCTGCTGTTACCATGGCAACCCATTGTTCACCACTGACGAAAGATTAAGTTTGCACATCTATATGCTATAGTGGTTGCATGTGCCAAATTTCAAGCCAAATGCTCAAAGAGTGAGGGATTTAACTGAATCCACGATATCTTTGTATGATTTTCATTCAAAATATGCCATTACCATGGCAACACATTGATCACCACTGACAAAAGATTACCTTTGCACATCTACGTACCACAGTGGTAATGTGTGCCAATTTTAGCTAAACGCTTGAAGACTAAAGAAAGTTAGCTGAATCCACAATACTTTTGTATGTTTTTTGGTTAAAAAAAGCTGTTACCATGGCAACGCATTATTCATCACTGACGAAAGATTAAGTTTGCACATCTATATACTATAGTGGTCATGTGTGCCAAATTTCAAGTCAAATGCTCTAAGAAATTGAGAAATTGAGAAAATTGAGAAATTGAGAAATTGAGAAACCACGGGGTAGTCCCTTTTCAATTGGAGGAAGAGTTGAAAGCAGTTAAGAAATCACTGCAACAGGAGCTAAGGAGGGCTTTATTGGAATTATGTGGAATCTCTTTTTTCTATCGATGAAGATACCACAGAATTTGAGAGTATGAAGAGATTTTGGGGCTTCATCAAACACAACAGAACTGATAATACAGGAATAAGAGAACTGAAAAGTGATGGTATTACGATCACTGATCCAATTGCAAAAGCTGAAGCATTGAACCAACAGTTCAAAAGTGTTTTCACCAAGGAAACTCCCATACCGAATGACTTACTACCGGAAACCTCAGACTTTGAAGAAATGGAGGATATTTTGTTTACATCAAAGGGTGTAGAGAAGTTGCTTTGTGGTTTGAAGACATGTAAGGCCCCTGGACCGGATGGTATAACTCCACGAGTCTTGAAGCAGCTGGCAAAAATTCTGGCTCCAATTCTTTGCAATATATTCCGGTTGTCATATGAATTAAGTGAAATACCAAATGATTGGCGTGAAGCAAATGTTGTACCAGTCTACAAGAAAGGTAATCGATCTACTCCTGTAAACTACCGCCCCATTTCGCTGACATGTATTTGCTGTAAACTAATGGAGCACGTTTTAGCCAGCAAAACTATGAAGCACGGGGACGAAAAAAATTTCAAAAGCTTTTGACAAGGTTGGGCATGAGCGGCTTTTACGTAAACTGGACTACTACGGTATCAGGGGGAAAAATCTGAAATGGATTCAAAGTTTTCTCAATGGAAGAAGTCAGAGGGTCGTTTTGGATGGTATTAAATCTTCTTCAGTAGCGGTAGGATCTGGAGTGCCTCAGGGGTCGGTTCTTGGGCCTTGCCTCTTTCTACTTTACATCAATGACTTGCCTCATGGTCTCGCGTCAAAGGTTCGCCTTTTTGCTGATGATGCAATTTCTTACATGACTATCGACAATCAACATCATACGCAAAATCTTCAAGAGGACCTAAACAAAATTGGTGACTGGGCAAAAAAATGGATGATGGATTTGAACACAGATAAATGTAAGGTTTTGACGATATCCAGGAAAAGAAGTAAGGTGCAACACGTGTATCATCTAAATAACACCCCTCTTGAATCTGTTGAATCCGTGAAGTACTTGGGTGTAACCATCACTTCTGATTTGAAGTGGACCCAACACATCAACAATACTGTCAATAAAGCCAATAACGTGCTTGCATTTCTAAAACGCAATCTTCACATAAAATCTTCTGATGTTAAAGCCACAGCTTACAAAACATTGGTTCGACCAATTGTTGAGTATGCTTCCACAGTTTGGGACCCATCTACCAAGAACCTAATCCACCAAGTGGAAATGGTCCAGAGAAGAGCTGCGCGATTCACATTAAATCGCTACCATAACACCTCGAGTGTCACCAAAATGCTACAAGAACTTAATTGGACCACTCTGGAACAGCGCAGAGAAAATGACAGGCTAATTATGATGTACAAAATACACAATAATCTCACTCCTCTTTCAGCACAGGACTATATCATCAAACAGGCTACTCAGTTAACGAGAGCCTCGCAACCACACTTCTATCAGGTACCATATTCGAGAACTGAATCGCATCGCCATTCGTTCTTCCCAAGAACTGTAAGGAACTGGAATTCCCTGTCGTCAGAAATTGTTTCAGCGCCATCTGTGGGATCATTTCGAAACCGTCTAACGGTTGATCACAGTGGCTAGTATTTTCGTCAAATTTTCTATGTGCTTGTAAATATCTGGAAATAAATTGTATTATAATGTAAATAGCACCAGTCTGCAAGAATCTTCAGTCTATTGAAGGAGGCAGACTTAATCAGAAGAAGAAGAAGACTGAGGGAGTTAACTTCATCCACAATATTTTCGTATGACTTTCATTCAAACTATGCTGTTACCATGGCAACACATTGATAAAAAATGACGAAGTAGTAAGTATGCACATCTACATACGATAGTGGTCACATGTGCCAATTTTTAAGCCAAATGCTTGAAAACTGAAGGAGTTAGGCTAATCCTCACATTTTTGTATGATTGGTAAAAAAGAAATTCTGTTGCCATGGCAACAGATTCATCACCACACACATCAAATGTGTTTTGCACAAATATACATTACATTGATCGCATATCCCAAATTCAAACTGAATTGCTACAAACCTAAGAGATTAGAGCAATCCACAACATTTTGTAAGATTTATATGAAAATCTTCCGTTGCCACGGCAACGCATTATGAAATAATCACGAAAAAGGTCTCTTGCACATCTGCCTGTGATAGTGGTCACACATGCTAAATTTGGGGATAATTGCTCAAAAAATGAGAAAGTTGTTCGATCCACAAGTTTTTACGAAAATATGCCGTTTCCATGGTAACGCATCATGCCATACTAACGAAAAAGGTGTCTTGCACATCTACCTTTGATAGCGGTCACACATGCCAAATTTGGGGTCAATTGCTCAAAAAATGAGAGAGGAGTTCGATCCACAACATTTTGCTAGATTTTTAAAAAAATTGCCGTTGCCATGGCAACTCATTATGCAATACTAATGAAAAAGGTGTCTTGCACATCTCCCTTTGATAGCAGTCACACATGCTAAATTTGGGGATAATTGCTCAAAAAATGAGAGAGTAGTTCGATCCACAAGTTTTTACGAAAATATGCCGTTTCCATGGCAACGCATTATGCGATACTAACGAAAAAGGTGTCTTGCACATCTACCTTTGATAGCGGTCACACATGTCAAATTTGGGGTCAATTGCTCAAAAAATGAGAGAGGAGTTCGACCCACAAGATTTTGCAACGGACCGACCGCCCGACCGCCCGACCGCCCGACCGCCCGACCGACCGACCGACCGACCGACCGGCCACCCGACCTCAGGATGATTCCTATATACGCCCCCTACACACTAAGTGTGGGTGGGGGTATAATACGTTTAAGAATGAAAAATTCATTTTGACTTATACATAGTTTTATTTTTGTATGTTTTGAGCTGGGTAGTCACATTTGCAATGAACAAAATGACGTGCTATGTAATGGCAGCCATTAAAAATCCCTCATTTGAAAATTATTTCTGAAAAGAGGGAAACAACAAATTACTAGTAGCTCCGGGGGCTGCTTCCTTTTCTTCCTAGTTACTGTTGACAAAGTATCCACTGTCTTCTGCTTACTTGCCTTATTCATCGGGTGTCTGGAAATGCTGTCATTTACCTGTTCTTCATCAGAGGAAGACAGGTTTGTCTGCGTGGTTAGGATAGGGACCTCGTCCCCCTTTTTTGTCTTTTTTGTGTTTCATAGGCATAATGCTGCATTTAGTTTTGACTTTCAAAATCCTTTTGATCATTGGAACCTGTCGACTCTTTTGTGTCATGACCCTGTGGTCCTGAAACATTCTGGGTGCCTTCCACTTTCATGAAGCTGCCTGCACTGCAGGATTCTTTTAGGCACGTTTGCAGATGTGTTACGGAATGATGGGATGTCCTCGCGCTATCCTCACAAGTTACCAAAGGTGTCAGGAAGTTTATTTCCGTGTCCAAATTTTGGTCTCGATCAAAATTTGGACATGGAAATTTTTCTTTCTCAAAAAGGTGCCGAAATGCCCGAACATGTTTATGAACGATAAAGTCAGTGAATGGACTCTTTCAAGAACATACAAAGAGTTTGCCGAATGAATGTGGAATTACTTAATTTACTTTCCGCATCTTGTTGCGTCAGATGCTATATGTGGGTGCAGAGACTGTCACGTTATTTAATATTAGAAGGAAGAAACACTGGAGCCCATTTTGTGAATGACTCACTCTAGGTGTGTCCTGATGGCAGGAGGGGGTGGTCTTTGGAGAGGGGTCTTCTCCTTCTGCGCCTTGTGGTCCAAGTGGTTCCAGATGCAAGCCATGGAGAAGACATGGGTGCAGGATGGGTGATTGACGTCTGGTACTTTCAGACCCTGCAGAGAAACCCATGCATCGTATGAACAAATGTAGTGCATGTGACTCATCAACTGCGCAAAAACATGACCTAACTATATGTGACCGTGCACCTCAAAACGAACATAAAGTCGCACACACTGATTTTGCGTGAAGACTGAAAATAAGTGAAATGGATCAACCTAGCCGAACTTGACTTTTTCATGTTTTCTAAAAGAGCGGGTCTTCTTTTACATTATGCTAAAATTTGGTATCATAAAACGGGCAGGAAAGTTTGTTTTTTTAGCAGTTTATCTCGAACATTTTTGGTAGAATAGTGTGATTAGGTGTGTCTTTAGAATTTCTTTTTCATTTCTGAAAAAAACTTGTCAACACTCTTCACTTTCAAGTGTAATAACTTTTGAAAAGATAGTGCTACTGCTTTGAAAGTTGGCATTGATTATAGACAGAATGTGTTAATGAGGCACGTTTGATTTCAATTTAATTTGATAATCCCTTCATTGTTGTTACTCTGGTGGTTTACTTCCTGTTTTTTGTCCCATTCCTCGCACAGCCAGCACGGTTTGGTAAAGATAAAGCGCTTGAATAGACACTGTACTTCAGAGCCGCTTTTCTCAGTTCACACTTTTCCTGAGTTTGTGCTTTCTGTCCAATATTTAGATAGGTTAGGAGAGTCCATTTGATTTGAGTTATACATCATTTTAAAGCTTAAAGTCTGCTCTTTCAGAATATGGTCTTCACTAAAAATTCATATCTGGCGACTTTTTGTTTGTTTTGAGGTGCAGGGTCACATATTATGGTGTTGTTCAAAAGTCTAGGTAAAATGGAGATGCGATACAAGTACAAAAAAATACTACAGTGAACAAATGCCAAAATCTGATCTTAATATTGAGCTGAACATTCCTAAACCTTTGATTCCAGTGTAAATGGAGGAGATCATGGGACACATTAAAATCTATCATGATGCTCAGCATTAAACTAGGGAGGTGGAGATGATGATCACCCACCATCTCAGCTGCCCACTGGTAACATAGGCACTATGATTATTCTTGACCAACCCCTGAACATAAGCACAAAATTGACATCTTTCAGCAGTCCAATATTATCAATCCAATACTTTTTTTTAATGCTACAAACTAATACTTATCAAACAACCATTGCACTCTTTATCTAAACACAGTTCTAACATGTTTGTCAACACAAGCCAAAACACTTCAAGTCCTAGCCTGCCAGTAGAGCCACTTGTGTCATCATCTAAGAAGAAAGAAGCATGTATACCTTCTTCTCAGGGTAGAGAAGGTCAGACAGCCGGAGAACTGGAAGAAACTCCTCCAGAGAGGCCTTTTTGATACTCCCGGAGATGAACTGCAGTAACACCCACATCAGGTGGTCCCGTCCCTTGGTCAGACTTCGCCCATTTAGCTGGATAAAATAGAGCCACGCTCAGATGTTAAGATATATCCGGGATGCTGATGGTAATGTATGAGATACTGTAGTCCCCATGCAGAATGTAGATGCTTCCCTTCAATGTTTGTGCAACATTCTCATGAAATGATTCGATAAATCTTACTCAGCAAGCACTAATGCTATGTTCATGTCTTGACCATTTGGTTGTTTGTGCATGCACGAGATGTTAGAGAGCAATTCCACACCATGTCCAGGTTGACTTTAATATCAAAAGTAGTTATACCAATAGATTAAGAAATATCAGAAATACAATGTTCTGGTTGATTACGTGGCAAGTATGTCTTTTCTCTTCAAAAATCATAGTTTTGTTGCTAGTTTCTTGCAACACACAACATATTGATGCAAAGGATGCAAATTTGTCTTTTTTATTTCATGTGGAAAAAACAAGGACATTCAGTAAAGATTTGTGCATGCATCAATGAGACTTGTGATTCCATGACAACAGCACCTTACACAATCTGCATATGTGGTTGGTACTAATATTGCTGTTTCGTGAAACATGTGATTCTTGAAATTCCATAACTTGAAAATCTTTATATCAAGTCTGCTTGAATGAAACATCTGTCATGCTGTGAGATTTCTTCAACCGACTCCCTGTTTAAATTTCTGAAATACATGCATGGTAAATCATATATCAATAGAAAGCTAAGAGCATGAACAATGTCAATATGTCAGTTAAGATACCCGAAGGCTAACTGAAATATAATGAGACAAAATCCAAAAGCTGTATTTTTTTTTTTTTTGCTTTCCTGAGCAAAAGACAGTTACGATTTTGGCCCTCTTTTGGATGACATCAGCTTTTGAACGAAGAGCAGTAGCACTGACAGGCAAGTGGCTGGGCAAACTGCGAAACAAAGATGATAGCTCGCTGCAAAGCTCTGCTCTAAACCAGCTTTGCTGCAAAACATCTTGCATGGCGTGCATGCAATTTGTGTTTGTGCAGAAATCAACTCAAAGATCAGGCGGCGTATGGTTAGACGATATCAGCAGTATCTGAAAGAATTTTGCCTCTGTGATATCGAGTGTTGCCAGAATTTGTCAATTATTGCCATCTACAATATGTGCTGATTGCAATAATGGATTTGTCAACACCTGCAACATCAAAGACAAAATGCAAGGTGGGGCAGAGGTGTATGGTATTTGGTCGTGGCAATACCACTGTAGGGGAATACATCGTGCATGCTATGCCGGGGAAGATGCCCGTCGGGACAGAAAGGTTCACGCCGTACCAACGGGCATGGGTGAACTTCATTGGAACGCGTTGTAAGTTTGATGTCATAAATGCAAGGTTTGTTTCTCTTTCCCATAAGTGTGGTTTTTAAAACATGGTGTAGGCCCCATCTGTTTCTACTAATTGGGCTTGTCGTCTACTGTTGGTAGATGTAACAGAGCCATGGTCAGCCCCAAGTAGACCCTACATCTAGCACAGTAGAGAGATCTTCTTGTATCACGTTGCTGTCGTGTGTCGTGTACTTGCCAGCGCTGATCCTTAAAATTGTCAGCTAAAATGTCCTTACAAGGGTATTTCATCCTCATTGAATCAGCTCTAGGGGAATGTCTAAGCCTAATTTATTCCTAATCTATGCTTAGCTTTCCGATTTTATGAATTAATCTGAAAACTAAAAATGTGGCTATGGCGACTGGTATGCCTCCGCCATAATGCATGATTCTCCTAATACATTGTAGGTCTACATACATGTAGTACATGTGGACAATGTGTGATTTCATTTTCACAAAATTGGCAAAATATTACAATGACAAGTTTGTCACAAATGTGTTGAATGTTCACCTTCCTTGACTTAGGTTTCATTGGATGACTAGGAGAGCATGTATTTGGGGATTTAAGGACTTTAACTTGACTTTCATACATTTATGCATTGAGTAATTTTCAAGGTATGGAGGAAAAGTGCAATTTCTGTATTGAATAGTAAATTGCTGCCATTTTCATCTGGCCTTTGACCCTAAAATTCATAAGATAATCACTGTCAGGCAGAACATGCATAAATATGTAGTAAGTTTCAAGATAACTAGAGCCACTTCCGAGACATGCAGGAAAAAGTTAGTTCAGCACTTTCACTTGATCTTTGACCTTTTGACCTTTGAGGAAAAAAAAAAAAAAAACTTTCCAGAGAATTTATATTAGGTTACACATGCATACACCATGTGTAAAAAAATAATAATAATAATCCTGGCATTGCATAAACATGAGGGAAATACAACATTGTAGTAAAATTTTGAAGTGTTGCACTTGACCTTTGACCCCTGACCTTTGACCCCATGAACCCTACATTCTCTAGATAATCACTGCCAGTCAGTACATGTATATACTATGTTCCATGAAGATACCTTGAACAATTTCCAAGGTACGGAGAAAAAAAATAAAGTTTTAATATTTTTACTTGACCTTTTGACCTTTGACCTCATGACCCAAACTTTCGTCAGAGAATCTTAACTGAGTATACATATATACACTAAGTTTCAAGAAAATATCTTCGTATCTTCATTGCATAGATATGGTGGAAATAGTGAAATTTTATGTATTTGACCTTGACCTTTTGATCTTTGACCTTGAGCATGTGCACCCGAAAGTTGATAGGCACAACTTCACCCCCTAATACACATACATGCCAAGTTTCATTAGGATACCTCAACACGTTTTGATAGTTACCTTGTCCACAAAATTCATTACGGACGGACGGAAGGACAGACGGACGGACGGAAGGACGGACGGACGGACAACCCGAAAACATAATGCCTCCGGCACCACTTTGTGGCGGAGGCATAAAAATCCTGTTGTCTTTTCTTGCACAGATCTCACATCTGCCTTCCAAACCACAGCGCTGTTCAAATCAACTGCTGTGGCAGCTGTGCATGGGCCTACACATAGCCTAGGCTGTATACAGTGCATGCAGTGCAAGCGCACACCCTCAATACTCTTGGTTGTGAGCATGGTAAGCAGTTGATTGGAATGGCGCTATGGTTTGGAAGGCAGCAGTGAAATCCATGCAAGAAAAAAACATTTGTTTTTTTTAATAATTCATAAGGCAAGACCCAAACTTTGGAATAATCTAGATAATAGTTTAAACGATTCCCCCAAATTCGTCACATTTAAATACAAATTCAGAAAACATCTACTCTCTACTTATAATTCTAGATAATTTAAATTGTTTCAATTCATGCTTGAGCTTTCACCTGTCCTGATGTCGCAGCACTTGGCGTGTTCTGTATGCGGACCTCTCTTCTTTCGTCTCTCCTCTTCCTTTCCTGTCTTTTGTCCTTCGTAGACTTGTATTGTTACTGACTTCTCTCCTCTTGGTACTGTCTCGCGTCTTATATGTGTGTGGGTAATGTGCGTACGAGTGCTGTCCTTGTCATATTTTCCCGGTACACGTGGTTCAGTGAACAGTGTCCGGGCATTAACATTGATTTTTGATTTTTTTTTCCCGACCTGCGTATCTCAATATACAACTACATGCATATTTTTTACAAATGATTCAAATAATCTATAATCAAATATAATAGCTATGAAAAACCCTCGAATACTATATTATTTACTCATTATTTATCTAGCGATCCACGTCCCACAAGCTTTGCTTTTTAGTGGATCACTATTTTCCATAATCGAATCTATTTTCTGCACGCCCACAAAGTATATATATGTATTGTTCCACCTAATTATTGTATATATACATAAATATATGTTGTTATAAAATTTATCTTGGATACTACAGGTACATGAATCTTTTGCAAATGTTTGAACAATATCATTTCATGACATGTATACTTTGTACTATGTTTTGATTTTCGTTGATTGGAAATTTGTACTATGTTTTTTGATTTTCGTTGATTGGAAATAAACTATGATTGAATTGATTGATTGAATGTGTCTCGCCCATTCAGGTACAATTTCTTGTACGCGAATGGGATATAACAGCTATAACAAAGTTATTTGTCTTAGACTCTTGCAGCTAAGCTTTAATATACGACCTCAAATAATCCTTTGACGTTACCAGGTCACCCCTGATGGCAATATAATATACAGGTCCCCCAAGTGCATCTACAACCCAAGTTTGGTTGAAAAGGGAGCGATGGTTTCAAAGTTATCTATCATACGGGAGTCTTGCAGGTAAACTTTAACACTGACCTGAAATAACCTTTGACCTTAACATGTGAGCTCCAACGGCACCATTACATTAATGTATTCCAAGTGCATCCATCACCCAAGTTTGATTGCCATTGTAGCAACATGTGCTGAGTTACGTGTGATAAGAGAGTCTTGCAAGTAAACTTGAACATATGACCTCAAATGACCTTTGACCTTATCCTGTGACCTCCAACCACCATAACATGAAGGTACCCCCATTGCATCTATGACCCAAGTTAGGTTGCAATCCAAGCAACTTATGTAAAGTTATTTGTCACAAGAGAGTCTTGCAGGTAAACTTTAACAGAAAAAAAGAGTCTTGCACATACTCTTTAATATATGACCTAAAATGACCTTTGACATCATCACATGACCTCCGACAACACCATAACATGAAGAAACCCCTAGTGCTTCTATCACCCAAGTGTGGCTGCCATTGCTGTAACAGTTGCCAAGTTATGCATCATAAGAGAGTCTTGCAGGTAAACTTTAACATTTGTGACGGACGACGGACGGATGACGGATGGACGCCATTTGGATCCCTTAGTCTCGCCTTCACCTCCAGTGGGCGAGACAATAAAATCGGTAAGCCAAACATCAATTAGGTAGGCTTAGATATTCAACTACACTGTATGTATAGCTGATTCAGTGCGGCTGAGCTGTATGCCCTTTTTAGGGTGTTTTGACTAAGTTGGTTCTGCATGGCAATAAATACGAGATCTGTCTCTAACTGACCATGTTTACTCTAGGCCTACCATCGTTAGATAAGAAGCCAATCGAGAAGAGACAGATACCATTCGTCTATGTGCTAAGATGACAAATTAATTTTGTATTTCAACCAAAAGTTGTGGTATCACTCACAGGACAGTCAGTAAAACAGGTCTAATGTTACAGATAGTCTGTGCAAATCATTGTGTACATGTAGGTCTATGTTACAGCTTACAAATTACATCACATGGCAGGGACTATCCATGTGGATATCTTAAACTTTCAGAAACCCAAATTTCACCATAATCACAGGATATAGTATTACGTAGTTGCTTGTTCTAAATCACTCATGTAAATTTGTAGCATTTCCTTAATTGGTTAGCGTCAATATCCATGCCACTTTCATGTCAATGCTCAATTTCCCCTCAAAACAACTTGTTCTTCCTGAGCGATTGCGACGTACATACATTGCATGCAAAATATGAAACTGAAGTTAATAGCTGTCTTTACTACGTGAGAGTGATGACTGAGAGAAAAACAAATCGCCAGTTAAATGAAGTTGGATACGAAATGCAATTCCTAGATTGTACAAGACTACAAACAGACGGATAGACACCAACATACATGTACACACACACACACACACACACACACACACCCACATCCACAAATTTCTCAATAAATGACTTAATTTTAGCTTTTTAGTGGAAAATGACCAGAGAAAATGGGATTCCATCGGGATTTGATCCCGAGACCTCCAGATTGCTAGCCAGGTACTCTACCGACTGAGCTATAGAAAGTTCCTAGTTCAGTGTTCATCCCAGAAACCCTAAATTCTCATTGCTCAAATGGTCAGAAGCTACAGCAGTGAGTTTGTGTGTGACACACATGCACACACTTGAACCTGGCCCAAACCCAAAGGATATCCAACTTGGGGATAAATGCGAGGGATCACCGACGTGCTGCAGCTTTCTGAGTACGTAACAAACGCAAACAGAAGAAAACTGATCAGAAATTAATATAATTTATTAGTGAAAAAATGAGCAAAGAGAATGGGATTTAATTTTTGATAGTTACAATCATTGCACAATGAATTGTTGTTCAATACATTACACAGCTAACTTCAGTTCTAGATTGTGCAGGCAGTGTACGCCGCAATCTGTTGTGAAGATCGAGTTTGTATTGAGTGGCGCTTCCCCTCAACCGATTTCATTCAAATTCACGTGAGTAATTGGAAATAAGCTATTAAGTATATCCTGTGATTTTGGTGTAATTTTGTTTTACAGCAATTGAGATGTCTACATGGATACGAAAGTACATAAGCCAGCTTTCCCATCTTGTCCGCCTCAACCCCCCGGCCTGCCAGACAGCATGATAATGCTGATCATACAATCGGGCTGTGCGGCACCACCACCTACATACTTCTGCCGCTTGCATGCCATCTTCCGCACCCCCAAATCTCCATCATATTTGTTGCTGTCATCACTCCTGGTGTCAAGATCACTCTTGCCTTCATCCTCATCAACTTCAAAACTGAGGTCGAGATCGTCTTGGGCCATTTTGTGTAACGTATCAGATTGCTTGAACTCCATTCACCCTGACTCTTGGTATAAAATGCACGCAAACTCACATGCAACGGCCGGCGCGTTTACGCCAGCGGAATGCGTCGTTCATGGGAGGACGTCATCAAGAGAGTGGCTAAATTCTAGACAAACTCCAAGGCCCTGAGTGAGGGATATCAACACTCTGTCCTTTTTAATGCAAAATCTCTACCAAAATGGTAGCAGACAATGAATCGTTTCCTATGACATTAGCCTATATCCAAGGCTGCATACTGGCACTGGTCCGACGATCCCTGACCAGTAAAAATCACTGTCAGACCAGTAACCTTTTCAGGAATGGACCAGTAAAACATGGAAAAAGTGGGTACCTACTGGTCAGACAGACAGGTTGGACCAGTAGAAAAAAATGGGTTAGTGTGCAGCCCTGCTATATCTAATATGCAAATTTCACGCAGATGAATTATTATCATTATCTTGTTTTATTATCATTTCATTTGGCAGAAAACATGCAATACATAATGTAACAAAGCTCAAAACAATCAATCAATACAATAACACAAAAACACCTATAAACACTGAATGCACCTGACAGGGCTGCCAGGCACTGGGCAAGTTACTAAATAACTGTAGTCCGCAGATCGCCCCAACCTATATCCCTTCCAGACGCATCCAGCATTACAGATTTATGTGCCACTGATTATCATAAAATATTCATAACTGTACTTTTTAAAATTTCTTGCATAAAAATACAAACTATGTAAAAATCCTTGTATATTTCACAATATCAAATCACAATTTACAAACTCATGATCACACAACAAACTCATGATCACACTACAAACTCATGATCACACTGTTACATTTCATTCACAATGTTACAAGTTCCTTCCCACAAACACAACACAGACGGAATGGTTTGTCTCTCAGCAATACTCAAACTCAATGAACTCTTAACATGCACTGCACTGTCCGCAGAGTGTGGATTCGAAGAAGAAAGCTTGTAATGTCCTACACACTTAATCAAGGTTTCTTCCACGATGTGACATCTTTGATTATTACACACACAGTATGTATTGTGTAATGTGCTGATGGTATGAAGGGCATCATGGAAGCATGAAATGCATCTATCATGTGCAATAAAATGGAAAGTGGTGCTTGATGCAAAGCAAATATGCTTGACAATTCTTCACACATGCTATCCCCCCCCCAAGAATTAATTTGTTTAACAAAATAAAACAATCATGTCCTTGAGGGACAACAAGGAATACTGTAGACTTACGTGAAGTTGCTGTAAAAGAGTACTAAAAATAAAGACTGTGGTATTGCTTCTTGTGAAAGGCTTGGATTGGTCAACGTTTATCATGGGTGTTCAATGAATGATCACTCTACATTATCTAAACTCAGGTCTGATGACTTAAGTTATAATGCATAATTTATACTGAAAACAATCACTTTTAAAAGCAAGAGAATATTAATCAGAGGGGTGAAGGTTGAGGTGTGAATTTTCTTCAATTTGTCTCCCTCTACAGCAGTTGCTATCTCACAAATTTAATTTGTTGAGGGAAACAAATTAAAGAAAATTCACTTTCTTTTAATATTTTACATTTATCAATCTAATCATCAAATCCACAAGTAAAAAAAAAGTGCTTCCCTATTGATCAACCGGGACAAGAATGGTTGAATCACAAAGGATGTCCCAGTCTGTATCTTCAGATACAGCTATGCATAATTCATGATTTAAATACATTGAAGCGGGGAAGCTATGTGGAAAAAAAAATGTAAGGCCTTCATGGCTGTGTCACTCACTCTCATGCTCATCCATTTCTGTCAATGCTCAGTGTGGCAAGTTAGTCTCAGTCCTTGGCCAAAATGCCTTGTCAAAAGCCTATGACTGGCATGAAGCTCACTTCAAAATAACTTTCTTCAGATACCTAGTTCTACAAACCTTTTCATGCAAAGATTGCACCATGCTGGGAAAGCTGACAAACTGGAACAATGCAAAGATGATCAGCTGTGTAGACAGGTGTTGCCATGGTGCCATAGGCCATAAACTTGGCATGTTACTGCCATCTTGTGTCTCCACCCTTTCCATGGCTACAATCAGGAGATTAGCTAGCTCCTCTTCGAGTGCAAGGCTCCGAGTCTTTTGCTATCAGACAAAAATAACAATAGAAGAGTGGAATTAATACACATACAGCTGTAAAGCCATCTTCAAGTAGATTTATTGATCATATGCCGAAGAAAATTTTGAAATGAAAGTCTAGGCAATGTAATGGCATCACACTGGTTGAGCACGACATCATCACATCTTTAACACGACCTGAAAAGACATGCTGAAAATCACATGCTTTCTACCATGTGGGAATGTGGTAAATGCAGAATTTCAAAGAGTAGAGCATACAAATTCAGCCGGACTAAAGCGACAACTGAAGAAAAATAGCTTTTACAGGGTGTCACTGTTGGTACATGTATTTCAGTCATATCACAATAGTGCTTTGTACATCACACACTGCAACAGTGGTTCACACAATTACAAATATACCAGTAAATGTGGCAACACACTTCTATCCTGTGTTAATAGATGCTGGTTCAAATCCAAAGTCCAGTATCTGTCGGACCTATGCCAGTGGCCTTGACATTGCCTTCTTATCATATATTTTGTTGCATGTCAGCCATCATGAGACAAATCCAAAAAATAATGTCCCTCAAATTTTGTATCAGTCGGACACCTTATAGCAGACAATCCTACCACCATATTCCCCAAACAATACTAATAGCCTGTAGATTAGCATACAGAATAGTCAAAAATCTATAAAGTGGTACCTGATTCTTGATTGATCATTCTTCACGTATGGCCTCACAAATCTACAACAAGAGACCCGGGGGTCACGCGCTCACCTGAGTATCGCAATTTCACCTTCCATGCATTCTTGCACACTCTTACCTGAGAACATTGGAAACTAGAAATGTCGCTACAGCGACTGGTTATACCCCCGCCAAACAACATTTCATAAGCTTTGGTCAAAACAACATTTCATAAGCTTTGGTCAAAAAACTGAGGAAGTAGTTAAATCCGCAAGATTTTTCCTTGATCTTCTGCCATTAATATGCCGTTACCATGGCAACGTACTCTCGGGTACTGTCGAAAAATGCGTCTTGCACATCTGCAACCAAAGGCACACATCTGTACCACGTTTCATGGAAATTGGGCAAAAACTGAGGAAGTAGTTTGCAACACAAAATTTTCCATCATTTTGGCTCATAATATGTGAGCTGTTACCATGGCAACATACTTTTTGTCACTGTCAAGAAATGTGTCATGCTGACCTATATCCTAAGACAAACATTCAATATGAATTCCATGAGAATTGGAAGAACACTGATGAAGCAGTTTTGCCATGAAGCATTTTGCCCTATATTTTACCAATAACATGCCGTTACCATGGCAACGCACTTTTTGCCACTGCGGAAATATGTGTCTTGCACATTAACATATTCAGATGAACATCTGTACCTAATTTCATAAAAATTGATCAAAAACTGTGGGAGGAGTTTGCGACGCAAGATTTGTACCCATTTTTGCCCATAATATGCCGTTACCATGGCAACGTACTTTTGGGTACTGTCAAAAAATACGTCTTGCACATTACAACCCAAGGCACACATCTGTGCCAAGTTTTATGGGAATCGGTTGAAAACTGAGAAAGTAGTTCGCGACGCAAGATTTGCAACGGACCGACCGCCCGACCGACCGCCCGACCGCCCGACCGACCGCCCGACCGACCGTCCACTGATTCCTATATACCCCCTTCAAACTTCGTTTGGCGGGGGTATAACTAAGGTCTGCATATATGGATCCCCCCCCCCCAACTCTAGGTTTGGGGGGGGGGCAGGCAGCCCTGGATCTGCAATGAACAAACTTGGAACTAAAGTCATCAATGTACAAATTCATAGTAATAACTTTGCTTTATCATTTCTGGTTCTAGAGTGGAAGATTGTAAATATTCCTTAATGTGTGTATGTGGGGGGGGGGGGGGGGGAGGGCCCCCGCCCCCCCAAAAAAAAGGGACATGGTGCCCATTTGAAGGAATTGAGATTCTATCCCCCTAGGCTACCTGCTTAGTTTGGTCAAAATTCATCATGCGGTTTTCAAAAAGAAGATGAACATGTACAATTCAGGCCCCATTAGGACCCATCCCCATCCCATCTCCTGGGTCCCAAGGAGGGGGGAGGGGGCACCCCTGATTCCGCCAATCCCATGAACAAACTGAAAACTATAGTCATCAATGTACTAACTCATAGTATTAACTAAGCCCTATCACTTCTGGTTCTAGAGTAGATTTTTACAGATTCCTTAACTCTACGGGGTTTGGGCCCCCCTGGGGGCCCCCCAGGTGGGCCATGGTGCCCATTTGAACAAATTGAGATCCTATCCTCCTCGGGATGCTACCTACCAAGTTTGATGAAAATCAGACATGGGGATCTCAAAGTGAAGATGAAAATGTACAATTTAGGCCTCATAAGGACCCCTCCCCATCCCCCTCCCCTGGGTCCCAAGGGGGCACCCCTGATTCCCCATGAACAAACTTGAAACTACAGTCATCAATGTACTAACTCAAAGTATTAACTGAGCCACATCACTTCTGGTTCTACAATGTAGAGAAGAAGATTTTTACAGATTCCTTAATTTTAGGGGGTTTGAGCCCCCTTGGGGGCCCCCCAGGTGGGCCATGGTGCCCATTTGAACAAATTGAGATCCTATCCCCCTACGGATGCTACCTGCCGAGTTTGGTGAAAATTGGTCATGGGGTTCTCAAGAAGAAGATGAAAATGTAAAAAGTTTACGCACGACGCACGACGCACGCCGGACGAAGAGCGATCGCAATAGCTCACTTGAGCCTTCGGCTCAGGTGAGCTAATAAACCAAAATTCTGTCACAGCACTGCAAAATCATGCTGTAGTAATGCAATTTGAAGGGTTAACTTTGTTATTACCTGTGCTGAGGTCTCTTCTGACACACAATTAAGTTTGACATGTGCCTAGATGTGGTAAGAGACCTTTCCATGAACCCAATACTTATCAGCCGGATTGGATTGGCTTAACATGCAATGTAGATTATAAATCCAACAATAAATCAACATGTTCTCAAGGGCTAGAACTTGACAGTATACCTCCACAAAAACAAGTTGTATTGAAGTTAACATTTTGTCATGGGGGAAAATGCCAAGAAAGCAAGCAGAATAAGAAAATTCATAATTCTTAAAACAACAACATCATGATGATGTTCTTACCACTTTGTTGAGAGACAATAGGGTGCAGACCATATCTCTTGAGTAAGGCTGCTCTAAGACATACCTCAGCAGGCCAGTCTGTGGTTTCATAGCATACTGTGATTACAAAGGAATTACATCATTGATTACTGACTTCATATATCTGCCTGGGATTGGAAATTGTTAATACCAACTGAAATGACCAGAGACTCCAATTCTCCTACTTTGAGGCTGTTTTCTCAAAATCTCCAGCTCTCCTGCTTTAATTTGAATTTATCCTTCTCTAACTGTGTGTCTCCCACTAAATGTGTATCTTCCCTGCTTTAACACAGGCTGCTTTCTCCCGCCAAACTTTAGTTTTGTCATATTTATATTAAAAAAGATAGGGCTAAGATAGCACCAGAGAGCATCATTAATCATAGAGCTTCCCACTTGAGATTAGATTTCTCCTGCCCTGGCTCTGTGTCTCCCGCTTGAAATGATTTCTTTCTTTGTGCCATCATATATTGAAAAATAAGCCTCAGATAGCATGAGGGAGCATCTAGAACCCAAGAGCTTCCAAGGCCATTGAGCGGACCCTGGACCCCGGCCTCAAGGAACTTCGCGGTCGTGTGTGCGCTTCGTGCACATCAAGTTGGAGTCTCCCGTTTGCTAGGGGTTTCTGGCGGGAGAATCTCCAGATCAGAAGGTGCTTGGGGTTGGAGTCTCTGACTAAACCTACTGTGACTTCATCTGTCAGAGGAAGATGTCTAGCATCTCATTAAGCATACTTACTTCAGGCAATGCTTTACATAGAATAAAGTCAGTCTGTTTCTTTTGATACAAGATATGAGAGGAACAAAAAAAAACAAAACAAATTATCAGAATATAAATGCACTGATTCCTCTTCACACAGTGATGGTCAGTCTTATACAAAACGTGTACATGTAATTGAACATAAATAACTAGTTTAAAGATGATTTCAACACATCAAATTAATGCAGCTCTATCAACATTCATACATCATAATCAGGAAGGTTGTTAATAGTAATCAGGAGACACACTTGTACTTGTGTGTTACATGCATTTCAATAGGCCAAAGTCAGAAAGGCTTGTATACATGTAGGCATGCTGTTGCCAGAGCATGGATACGTACGTAGGTGGTCAGGATGCCTCCTGCAAAATCAGGGAGATCAGCCCCAGAAATATCATAATGAATACATTTGCCCAGATTTGTTACATACAAGGGTATGCTGTATGTGATTGTATTTGTTTGTAAACAGCACCAAAGATCAAGGGTTCATGTCATACTTTTGATGCCAAATTTGGGAAAATTAAGCAAAATGTGTCCTTGAAATATCAGATCTCAATGTACATAACCAAAGCAAGAATTAAAGATACTGCCTGAAATAGTTAAACTGATTTTAGGTCATCTCCAAATATGGGAAAACCTCACCATGTCAAATGGAAGCAGGCCTTTCATTGGGAAAGCCAGGGTCACTGCATCCAGCTTCCATGAGTTACTGGTGTTGTTTGAGTGACCGATGATCGGTAGCAGGAAATGACGGCCTGTTTGGTACGACAAAAAATGCTTTGTAAGAACGCCATTACTACCCATAACTATCTATAACAAGACTGGACTACAAACAACACCCTTCCCCAATCTTTATAAAGATGGATCATTTGTCAAGAGTTCTACAACTCAATGAAACAAATGTGGAGGTACTTCTACATGTACCTAGCAACAACTGCAGAGACTCCAACTCTCCCGCTTTCGATGGGAGATCTCCCGCCGGAAGCCCATTTTTGCAAAATCCCCCGTTCTCACGCTTGAGATTTAACTGGCTCTGTATCTCCCGCTTGAAATGATTTCTTACTTATTGTCAATGTATGTTGAAAAATAAGCCTTAGATAGCACGGAGAGAGAATCTAGAACCCTAGAACTTCGCACTTTGCGCACATCAAGTTAGAGTCTCCCGTTCGCTAGGGGTTTCAGGCGGGAGAATCTCCAGATCAGAAGGGGTTTGGGGTTGGAGTCTCTGCAACTGTACAATTTGTAACAGCTGTTTGAAATCTTGGTGATAAGAAAACAAAAACTATTTCTGTTAACTATAAAAAGAGGAGTAATAGTTCAGCACATAAAGCACTTTAAGAATTTTTTGCTATCATAGTTGATACACCATTTGAATACTACAAGTTTGTTTTTGCATCAACACTAACTAAATGCGGGCTGTCATGTCAATTCAAATATCAATTCTACAGGCAAGGCACTATGTATCTATACAATTTAATCACAGGTTATTACTACTACCATAAAACAAAACAAACTAGGAATGTCACATGCCTCCGCCATAATGCATGGTTCTCCGAATAGGTCTATAGCACAATGTCTTGACAATGTATGATAACAGTTTCACATAACTGGCAAAATATTAAAATGACAGGTTTGTCACAAATGCATTGAGTGTTCACTTTCCTTAAACTAGGTTTATTTGGATGAATGGCTATACTGTCTAAGAGTGCAGGTGTTTGGGGATTTGAGGATTTGTACCCAACTTTTGACCCTTTTGTAATTTTAAAGAAGAAGTGAAATTTAGCACTTTCACTTGACCTTTGACCTTTGGCAAGAAACTTCCAAGGGAATCTGTATTGGGTAATACAAGCATACACTAAGTTTCAAGAAAAAAATCCTGCAGGCACTGCATAGATGAGAGAGAAATAATGACATTTTTGATGACCTTGACCTTTGACCCCCTGGCCTTTGACCCATGACCCCTAAATCCCATACAAATTGTACATAACTACTGCCAGTCAGTACATACATATATTCTAAGTTCCATCAAGATACCTTGAAATATTTGTGAGATATGGAGAAAAAAGTAAAATTTTAACATTTTCACTTGACCTTTGACCCTTGACCTTAGACCTCATGACCCAAAGCTTTCTCTGGGTAATCTTCATTTGGTACCGGTAGTTCATGTATACACCAAGTTCCAAGAAAATACCTCCAGGCATCGCATAGATAAAGGGGAAATAGTGAAATTTTGAGAATTTGACCTTGACCTTTGACCTTCAGCATGTGCGCCAAAAAGTTGATAGGCACAACTTCGCCGACTCATACATATACATGCCAAGTTTCATTAGGATACCTCTAACAGTTTTTCAGAGTCCACAAAATTTATTACGGATGGAAGAACAGACGGAGGGACGGGCGGACGGACGGACAACCCGAAAACATAATGCCTCCGGCAACACTTTGTGGCGGAGGCATGAAAAAGAAACTTTACAAAGTAGAGAAGCACTCTGAGAGCGCAGACCTCCGCTATTAAAGCATGCAGCCCATTTCCACCTGCACTGATCTTGTCTTCCACAGAGACCAGTGATTTCCATCCATACATACTGCATTGTGTGCTGAAAGCCGCCCGATTTCCCAATATAGAAGCCTTTGTTATGTCATAAACCCTCAGCTGCACAGCGCGCCTCGCCCTAGCAGAAACTAGAGCACGCGCTTTATTGCGTGTATGCAAACCTCAAATACGCGCAGCCTGAACTCCCAAGTTCATTGGCCCTACCTGCCAAAATATAAAAAACCTTCATAAATTCCCAAAAAATTCTCGGATCACTACCAAAAGTTTATCGTTTGTTACTTGTGTCATTCTCAACCTTTCCTGCAAGTTTCATTCCAATCTGTTAACTACTTTTTGAGTTATTTTTGCACACAGACAATCTAACTAACTAACTATTGGACTAACGAACAAACACACAAACCAACAGTAACGAAAACATAACCTCCTCCCTATGGGGCACCAAGTGTTCGCTTGAAAATTCCGTCCAAATAGACACGAAATTACCTTAAAACTACAGAAATCATACACTGAAATCCATTTCGTTACAAAATGAAATTGTACAGACAATTTCGTAACAAAACAATTTCATTTTGTAACGAAATCTGGTTTAATTACAAAAAAAAAAAGGAAGACAGTTATCCATTTTGTTACAAAATGAAACAACAAATTTTATTTTGTAAACAAAATCTCATTTTGTTACAAAAAAGACTTGTGCTTTTTCATTTTGTGACAGAATGACATGGCAAATATAATTTCGTAACAGAATCTTATTTTGTTCCAAAAAAAATCATTTCGTGTACGGAATTGAACTACAAAACAATTTCGTGCACGGAATGGTTCTACAAACTGCATTTCGTGTAGAGGTTTATAACAGAACTGAACTACACTCCCTTTTGTGTACGGAGTTGAACAACAAAAGTCATTTCCCTGTAAGGTACCATACGAAATGGATTGAGTTGCACACGAAATGGATTTCGTTGCACACGGAATGCATTTCGTTCCATATCAAATGGATTTCGTACCATGCGAAACGGATTTTGTGTTTAATACACAGAAAGGATTTCGTGTACGGAATGGCATTCTGTCAGTCTCTGCCGAGTAAGGGATATAAGAAGGACGCTGATTGGCTGCCTTGTTGATCCGAGCAAGCTCCGCCCTATATTTTGCATATACCGGTACTTGAATGAAGGGTCAGACAACGAAATTTCGAAAGCCGGTAAGACTTGTAAGTTTATTATAAACTCTTATTTTTTTCTCTTTTTTTTTTTTGCTTTATAACAAATGCCTATAACTAAAGTGAATCGATTAACGTTAGGCCTGCACGATACTAGTGGTTTGATACGCTATTGGAAGCAAATCACTGGACATTCTTGCATCTGTCACTGCCACTGGCTTCCAACTTAACGTTAGTTCAGTCCCACGTGTATCTTTCTGCGATGGTAATTTTCTCCAATACATTACCATCCAAATCCACTTAATACATGAACAAGCTTATCTGAAGATGACCTTCTAAGTTAGGGCTGCGTTTCATGAAACCGTCATAAATATAAGTTCATGACATCCCATTGAAGCATGTACAAACTCTACATTACAATACACGTTTCAAGGGGATGTCCAAGAAGTTAGACTTACGACGGTTTCATGAAACGCAGCCCAGATCTAGATCTACTGCATAATAATAGTCATTACGCTGGATTTGCTTCAATAGCGTTCCTGTGTATCAGTGGGTGTTGGGCACCGCTAGATCTTTCATACATGAGAGGAAAATAATTTTTGAAATTTCACTTTCAGCTCTGAATCCCCAGCCCGAATTGTGGCAAAGTAGGAGTTATCTCGCTTTGAGCAATTTTGTTGTCTGTTTTTGACTGCTCAACAGTGAATGTTCGCTACAGTCCCGCATAAGTTTGGCCCTATGACTATGAGTATGAGTGATGCAAATCATGAGTTATCTTCAGATAAGCTTGTACATGTCATGTGTAAGTGGGCATGCAAATGCACTCATAGGAACTTGGTAATGTAGGGTTGTGTAGGACAAAGTTTCCTTGTTGGAGTAGTTGGATAGACTTCCCTAACACTAATAATATTTCAAGTCATACCCATTTTCTTGCAATCAGTTTTAGCGGGAGTTACAAGGAAATCTTGTCGAGTAGTCAAAACAGACATCAAAATTTCACTTAGCAAGATCCGACCCCGACTGCCGAGGGGGGGGGGGGCACTCACTAACCTAATATAATAATGGTATACTCGGTCTTGGGTGTGCTGCTCAGCTCAGATGGGTCACTTTTTTTGAAGAAATCCCTAACGTTACGTTAAACATGGCCTGGGTTGTAATTTTTAGTCAGAAAATTCCTAAACATGCCTAACAATTTTCAAAATCTGTAATTTTATTGTTTAGAGTACACTCCCAAGTCACAAAATCCATATTTTGAATCAGAAAATCCCTAATAATGGGTGCCCTTTTGTAGTCTACCAAGATGATCCTTACAATAGGGTATGGAAATGTATGGTATTACCGGACACTTTTCAGTAGTCACACCAAATATTTATCAAAGTCATGCAATAAATAGTCAAAATCCTATAGAAAATAATAATAGTGAACACTTGTAGAGTGCACACACCGTCGAAAGACGCTCCTGGCGCTAGCTCAGCAACAGTTCTTGTAAAGTTTAACTTAACCATAAACTAGAAATATCACTTAAGGTGATTAATACCCCCGCCCCGTGACAGTCTTACCCAAGGAATGATCTTTCCTTGATCTTCTGCCATTTAAATGCCGTTACCATGGCAACGCAGCTTCCGACACGTCCGAAAAATATGTCTTGCACATCTTCCCACCAAGACTATTGTGTGTGCCACATTTAATAAGCTTTTGTCAAAAACTGAGGAAGTAGTTCAATCCACAAGATCTTTCCTTGATCTTCCGCCATTAATATGCCGTTACCATGGCAACGCAGCTTCCGACACGTCCAAAAAATATGTCTTGCACATCTTCCCACCAAGACCAATGTGTGTGCCACATTTCATGAGCTTCAGTCGAATACAGAGGAAGTAGTTCAATCCGCAAGATCTTTCCTTGATCTTCTGCCATTTATATGCCGTTACCATGGCAACGCAGCTTCCGACACGTCCGAAAAATATGTCTTCCACATCTTCCCACCAAGATCAAGGTGTGTGCCACATTTCATAAGCTTTGGTCAAAAAACTGAGGAAGTAGTTAAATCCGCAAGATCTTTCCTTGATCTTCTGCCATTAATATGCCGTTACCATGGCAACGTACTTTCGGGTACTGTCGAAAAATGCGTCTTGCACATCTACAACCAAAGGCACACATCTGTACCAAGTTTCATGGAAATTGGGCAAAAACTGAGGAAGTAGTTTGCAACACAAAATTTTCCATCATTTTGGCTCATAATATGAGCTGTTACCATGGCAACATACTTTTTGTCACTGTCAAGAAATGTGTCATGCTGACCTATATCCTAAGACAAACATTCAATATGAATTCCATGAGAATTGGAAGAACACTGATGAAGCAGTTTTGCCATGAAGCATTTTGCCCTATATTTTACCAATAACATGCCGTTACCATGGCAACGCACTTTTTGCCACTGCGGAAATATGTGTCTTGCACATTAACATATTCAGATGAACATCTGTACCTAATTTCATAAAAATTGATCAAAAACTGTGGGAGGAGTTCGCGACGCAAGATTTGTACCCATTTTTGCCCATAATATGCCGTTACCATGGCAACGTGCTTTTGGGTACTGTCAAAAAATACGTCTTGCACATCTACAACCCAAGGCACACATCTGTGCCAAGTTTTATGGAAATCGGTTGAAAACTGAGGAAGTAGTTCGCGACGCAAGATTTGCAACGGACCGACCGCCCGACCGCCCGACCGCCCGACCGCCCGACCGCCCGACCGCCCAACCGTCCGCTGATTCCTATATACCCCCTTCAAACTTCGTTTGGCGGGGGTATAATAAAGGTTGTACTAATCATATTTTTTTTTTAAATTACTTAAATTTAGCATCACCCTATGTCAATATGAAAATTTTTTCCAACATACAGACATCGGAAAGAAGTTATGTTGATCATATTTTGCTAATAACAGATAAAATTCATATTGGCAAAGTGTTTCTGTTTCTTCTTACCAATATCCTTCTGAATTTAACTGTGGAGAAATGTACATGTAAGCAAACTATGTTCATTAATTTTCTCTAGAGAAAAAATAAATTATAAAATATCTCTTATCCCATTAATTTAGTTTTTCCCACTTATAGTAACTATGTTTAAGAGGTTATCTTAGTCTTAGATAACCTCATCGGTTATAACCTATGAGGTTATCTTAGATAACTAAACTTCATAGGAAAAACAGTGCAAACAGGCAGGGATTAGCATCTATAGGCTTTTGTGTCTGTATGTTGGAAAAAATTTTTAATAGAAAACACATGTCCGGTAATACAATGCCCTGTTCCAGGTCACCAAAACACAGCATATGCGAAAAAGGAGAGTGATGAAATGGTTTATACAGTATCGAAGATTAATTTGCCTTTGCAAATAACATCTTTATTTTAAGGATCATCTTGGTAGGCTACTATGAGTAATGTACTGACTGGGCTTGTCCCTCAAACTGTCAGTGAACGGAGCAGCTAGAGGACACCAGGCCTCACACGGTGGAGCTGAGAGCATGGCCGTACACAGAAATTTTTTCCAAGGGGGGCAAGACATGTTAAAATTTTCAAAAAACCTTTAAATCGAGTGAGCGAAGCGACCGAGCTGCTCACGAGAGCACTTTTGCATTTTTTTAAATGGATTCGAAGGATTTGGTACACACTTTTGGTGGATTTTGTGCAAATTTTCAGTAAAAAAATGTGAATTTTCAAAATTTCTGGGGGGCAACTGCCTGCCCCCCCTCCCCCCGCTGCGTATGGCCATGGCTGAGAGTGACATAGGGTGATGCTAAATTTAAGTAATTATTTTTTTAATATGATTAGTACAACCTTTATTTATGGTTAAGTTAAACTTTAGAAGAACTGTTGCTGAGCTAGCGCCAGGAGCGTCTTTCGACGGTGTGTGCACTCTACAAATGTTCACTATTATTATTTTCTATAGGATTTTGACTATTTATTGCATGACTTTGATAAATATTTGGTGTGACTACTGAAAAGTGTCCGGTAATACCATATATTTCCATACCCTATTGTAAGGATCATCTTGGTAGACTACAAAAGGGCACCCATTATTAGGGATATTCTGATTCAAAATATGGATTTCGCACCTTGGGAGTGTACTCTAAACAATAAAATTACAGATTTTGAAAATTGTTAGGCATGTTTAGGAATTTTCTGACTACAAATTACAACCCAGGCCATGTTTAACGTAACGTCAGGGATTTCTTCAAAAAAAGTGACCCATCTGAGCTGAGCAGCACACCCAAGACCGAGTATACCATTATTATATTAGGTTAGTGAGTGCCCCCCCCCCCCCCCTCGGCAGTCGGGGTCGGATTTTGCTAAGTGAAATTTTGATGTCTGTTTTGACTACTCAACAAGATTTCCTTGTAACTCCCGCTAAAACTGATTGCAAGAAAATGGGTATGACTTGAAATATTATTAGTGTTAGGGAAGTCTATCCGACTACTCCAACAAGGAAACTTTGTTCTACACAACCCTACATTACCAAGTTCCTATGAGTGCATTTGCATGCCCACTTACACATGACATGTACAAGCTTATCTGAAGATAACTCATGATTTGCATCACTCATACTCATAGTCGTAGGGCCAAACTTATGCGGGACTGTAGCGAACATTCACTGTTGAGCAGTCAAAAACAGACAACAAAATTGCTCAAAGCGAGATAACTCCTACTTTGCCACAATTCGGGCTGGGGATTCAGAGCTGAAAGTGAAATTTCAAAAATTATTTTCCTCTCATGTATGAAAGATCTAGCGGTGCCCAACACCCACTGATACACAGGAATGCTATTGAAGCAAATCCAGTGTAATGCTATTATTACGCAGTAGATCTAGATCAGGGTTGCGTTTCATGAAACCGTCGTAAGTCTAACTTCTTGGACATCCCCTTGAAACGTGTATTGTAATGTAGAGTTTGTACATGCTTCGATGGGATGTCATGAACTTATATTTATGACGGTTTCATGAAACGCAGCCCTAACTTAGAAGGTTATCTTCAGATAGGCTTGTTCATGTATTAAGTGGATTTGGATGGTAATGTATTGGAGAAAATTACCATCGCAGAAAGATACACGTGGGACTGAACTAACGTTAAGTTGGAAGCCAGTGGCAGTGACAGATGCAAGAATGTCCAGTGATTTGCTTCCAATAGCGTATCAGACCACTAATATCGTGCAGGTCTAACGTTAATCAATTCACTTTAGTTATAGGCATTCACTAATATCGTGCAGGTCTAACGTTAATCAATTCACTTTAGTTATAGGCATTTGTTATAAAGCAAAAAAAAAAGAGAAAAAATAATAAACTTACAAGTCTTACCGGCTTTCGAAATTTCGTTGTCTGACCCTTCATTCAAGTACCGGTATATGCAAAATATAGGGCGGAGCTTGCTCGGATCAACAAGGCAGCCAATCAGCGTCCTTCTTATATCCCTTACTCGGCAGAGACTGACAGAATGCCATTCCGTACACGAAATCCTTTCTGTGTATTAAACACAAAATCCGTTTCGCATGGTACGAAATCCATTTGATATGGAACGAAATGCATTCCGTGTGCAACGAAATCCATTTCGTGTGCAACTCAATCCATTTTGTATGGTACCTTACAGGGAAATGACTTTTGTTGTTCAATTCCGTACACAAAAGGGAGTGTAGTTCAGTTCTGTTAGACCCTCTTCACGAAAATGCAGTTTGTAGATCTTCCGTGCACGAAATTGTTTTGTAGTTCAATTCCGTACATGAAATGATTTTTTTTGGAACAAAATAAGATTCTGTTACGAAATTATATTTGCCATGTCATTCTGTCACAAAATGAAAAAGCACAAGTCTTTTTTGTAACAAAATGAGATTTTGTTTACAAAATAAAATTTGTTGTTTCATTTTGTAACAAAATGGATAACTGTCTTCCTAATTTTGTAATTAAACCAGATTTCGTTACAAAATGAAATTGTTTTGTTACGAAATTGTCTGTACAATTTCATTTTGTAACGAAATGGATTTCAGTGTATGATTTCTGTAGTTTTAAGGTAATTTCGTGTCTATTTGGACGGAATTTTCAAGCGAACACTTGGCGCCCCATACCTCCCTTGGCGGAAGTAATTAATGAGTTAATTTGCCTGTCATGCAACAATGTATTTCAATCACATATCATTCTGCCTGGGTGATACATACAATCTTAACCTATTGATTTGTTTAAGTGCATGCATTTACAAATGTACATATTAAAGTCACAGAAATGAAATTAAAAAAAAAAAATCATGTTCGACAATGCAAGTGATCTTTGGTCACAGCGTATGGAGTAAACCTTTGTATCAGGAATAAGTGCACATGAGAATAAGAGACCCAATGGTCTCACACTTGCCCGGGTATTGCAAGTTCACCGTCTACACATTCTGTCAGACTATTATCCAAGAATTGTCTCACAAATTGTAGCCAAACATCTGTATTAAAAGGCATTTTATTGGTCATGGTAAATATTGGTGCGAAGGTATAGTCAAGGAAACAACATGTACATTGTAAATGAAGAAATATTCATCAACAACTTCCAATTTACTGCCAAACTATGTATCATAGTTCACTGACATGCTGAGTCTAGCCTAGCTACTGCAGACGTAAACAGACTTTAATAGTATGTAAAAACTGCCCCATCCATCCAATCCCTGCACAACCCCTGGAGGTAGAGGCTGCACTATGAATAACCTTTTGGAAGTACCCTCATTGACAAAGGGCGGTGACTGAGCTCAGTTGGTAGCACGTCTGCCTCACAATACTAAGGACCTCAGGTCGATACCCAGATCCCACTGAGCAATGTTATGTGTAATCATACCATCTCCTCTAGTAAGAGGCAATTCATTCTGTCCCTCGGATAGGACATAAAATGGAGGTCCCATGTGCAAGAGAGTCACAACCAGTCACAACTCATGCATGTAAAAGATCCCACTTCATTTATTCATTGCAAAGAGAAGGGTGTTTAACGCGGTGAAGTAGTGCCACCTCATATCCAACTGGACCCCATGGAAAACCAGCTATTGCAGACAAATATGGGCTATCCAGCAATCTTCTTAGATGGAAAATAAAACAAACAAACTGATATATTTTCTCAGAGTATTTCCAGTTTTAAACTTGTTGTTGTTGTTGTTGTTGTTGCTGAAATAGGGGGTTTTGGGGTCCATGTATATAGAAATTGTCACCAATGTGATAACGCACTAAGTATGGTGACAAATTTGACAAAGTGTTTTCAAGAAGAAGAAAATTTGTTGGTTCCCCCCTCCCCCTAGCCTACCCCTGGATCTGCAATGAACAAAGTAGAAACTACAGTATCCAATCTACTGACTCACAACATTAACAAGTTAGCTTATTTCTTCTGGTTGTAGATAGAAGATTCATAAAAATTTCTTAAAATGTTGGGGTTTGCCTCCCCCTCCCTCCGGGTATTCTGCCCCTTGGAGCCCCCAAGTGGGGAATGGTGCCCATTGCACAGATACAATGTACATATTCTATAACCTGACAATAATTCCTGCTAAACTTGGTAAAAATCTGACCTTGTGTTTTCACAAAGAAGATGTAAATGTGAAGATTGGCCTCAAGTTGGTCTCCCCCAGCTTATCCCCCCCCCCCCCCATCTGCCACAAATGAACTAAAAACTGCAGTCACTAATCTAAATTACACATAGCACCATTAAACAATTTGAGAAAAGATTTAGAAAGATTCCTTAATTTGGGGGTTTTGTCAGTCTCCCCCCCCCCCCCCCCCCCCCCCCCCCGCATTGTGATCCAGGGCCTCCTCCAAGTTCAGAGGAGAAGAAGAAAATGTAAAAAGTTTACGCATGACGGATGATGCACGCTGGACAAAGAGTGAGAGCAATACGGTGTAGCTCACTTGAGCCTCTAGGCTCATGCGTCAGAGTGCGTCAGTAAAAGATCCTGCTTCATTCATTCATCACGAAGAGCAAGGTGCATAATCCTGTGAAGTAATCCGCCCCAAGTGCATACAACTGGACCCTATGGGTGACCTGCTAGTTCATGTAATACAGGCTATTCATCTTGTCAGATCCCCTCTGATGGAAAATGTAAACAAACCTGTGTTATTTGAATATCAAATGGGGAGACTGTGTGGGCATTTGTTTTCAGTGTTAGTCAAAATAAATTCTAGTTGAACTAAAATATGACGTTAAGGGGAACTGTGTATCAACAAGGCAAGTGCAAAAATGTGTCTCACCCATTTGCATAGAAGAAATTAACGTTTTTCTAACTCCTGGAAGTTCATTGACCCCGCCTATGACCTTTGACATTGTGGTGACTTTCAACTCCCCACGCGACATTTACCAACCAAGTTTGGTCACAAACTGACAAATGGATCAAAAGTTATGAGCCCTAATCGAAACATGCAGTAAAAAGTTAACATTGGGCCCTAAAAGTTTGTTGACCCCTGTCTGTGACCTTTGACCTTGAGGTGACCTTCATGTGTGGTAAAATGTGTAACTTTGTATAACCACTCTCCCCTACAAGTTTCATTGAAATTGAAGCCCTCGGTAGAGAGTTATTCAAGTTTTTGTAGCGTTACGGATGGACGGACGACAGACAGACGGACAGATGCCGCAGGTGATCCCTTTGTCTCCCCTCACCTCCGGTGGGCTCGACAAAAAGCAGTGGCATTAAAAACTTACCAGTGATTGTCACCAAGTTAGCTACTGGCCTGAATGAGTCAATGTAGTTAGCAAGTTCTTCTCCAATAGCCTAATAGAAGAAAGAAAGATGAACTGCAAAACATTACGGACAAAGTGAAGAAAGCGATGCAGAAAGCATTAGTTTCTGACCATCATTTAACTCTTTATGTGCCACGTTCGCATATCCCACTCAGTCGACGGCGTGCCAACTTCGCATATTCTGCTCAACACACAAAGCCACCAAAACCGATCAATAAATCGCTATAATCCCGCGGTACAATGAAAGGGTTTCTTGCACTTTTGTTCCTCTCACATATGGCTTGCACTCTATGTGGTGATTGACTATCAAGCTGTGTTCACAACTAGATTTGTGTGTACATTAAAAGTTTCTGTCACGGTTTTATGTGCAAAAGTCATGCCTTTACAGTAATGTAGCAACCTGTCATTTAAAAGAACTAGAAATGTCGCTATGGCGACTGTTATGCCTCCGCCATAATGCATGATTCTCCTAATAGGTCTAGATAGTACATGTGGACAATGTGTGATTACATTTTCACAAAACTGGCAAAATATTGAAATGACAAGTTTGTCACAAATGTGTTGAATGTTCATCTTCCTTGACCTTGGTTTAATTGGATGAATAGGAGAGCATGTATTTGGGGATTTAAGGACTTTATCTTGACTTTGACCCATTCATACATTTATGCATTGAGTAATTTTCATGGTACCGGTATGGAGAAAAAGTGCAATTTCTGTACTGAATAGTAAATTGTTACCATGTTCATCTGGCCTTTGACCCTAAAATTCATAAGATAATCACTTTCAGGTAAAACATGCATAGATATGCAGTAAGTTTCACGATAAATTGAGCCACTTCCGAGATATGGAGGAAAAAGTTAGCTCAGCACTTTCACTTGATCTTTGACCTTTTGACCTTTGAGGCAATAAAAAAGAAAGAGAAAAAAAAAACTCTCCAGAGAATTTCTATTAGGTTACACATGCATACACCAAGTGTAAAAAAAAAAAAAAAAAAAAACTAATCCTGCTGGCATTGCATGAACATGAGGGAAATAGTAAAATTTTGAAGTGTTGCACTTGACCTTTGACCCCTGACCTTTGACCCCATGAACCCTACATTCTCTAGATAATCAGTGCCAGTCAGTACATGTATATATACTATGTTCCATGAAGATACCTTGAACAATTTTCCAATTTACAGAGAAAAAAAAGAAGTTTTAATACTTTTACTCGACCTTTTGACCTTTGACCTTTGACCTCATGACCAAAACTTTCACCAGAGAATCTAAATTGGGTAATACATGCATACACTAAGTTTCAAGAAAATATCTTCAGGCATTGCATAGATATGGTGGAAATAGTGAAATTTTATGTATTTGACCTTGACCTTTTGACCTTTGACCTTTAGCACGTGCACCCAAAAGTTGATAGGCACAACTTCACCCCCTAATACACATACATGCCAAGTTTCATTAGGATACCTCAATAGCTTTTGATAGTTACCTTGTCCACAAAATTCATTACGGACGGACGGAAAGACGGACGGAAGGACGGACGGACAGACGGACGGACGGACAACCCGAAAACATAATGCCTCCGGCAGGAGGCATAAAAAATTGAAAATAGATTTGTCATACAATTTATATTGAAACAAAGTTTGCAATTCCTCTTTAACTTTGCTTAGTATTATGTCCGACTAAACAGAAATTTGTAGAAGTTATACAAATTGGAAAAACAGAATTCTTTCTCAAAGCATGACTACCTTCGTGTCTCAGAATAACATGGCACACAGGGAGTTTTCACCATGGCACATAAAGAGTTAAAATTCATGCCATCTCACACATAATTTTTGAACAAAAATCTACCCATGCATCAGTACACATCTGTATCAATTGATAGTACTAATCAGAAACTCTGGGATGTCATGAGCACTAAAACTTACATTGTATCAGCATGGCAGAAACACGCTTTTGAGTAATTACTTGATAAAGTAGTCAACAGATAATTCAATACACGAATCTGCAGATTTTTTCTTAATGTACTTCTATTTAAATCTACTGTTACTTTTACTGGGTAACATGTTCATTACAATAAAGGTGGTCTTCCATGATGGTTTGTGTATTTGTGTTAAATTACTCAGAAAAAAAGTTGAATTTGTTCTAAATCTTTATATCAAAGATTGTTTCATGATTGAGGAATTAATGTTTCTAATCTTCTTCCAATGATCAAAAGCACAGAAAAATCAAAAGCATTCTTGATAAACAATCATCATTTACCATTAGTCTTAAATCAAAGTTCTCAGAAGGTATCCCCATTTGTATTCCACTTGTCTATGTGTAAGGCTGGGGAAAAAATGAATGAAAATTATAGTAATAGGTTTACCCAATGTTTGGCAGGTCCATTTTCTGGGAAGACTTTAAGGATTTCAGTCACTGCAAAGTATGCTGGAAGGAGGCAGACATTTCTATCGATGATGTGCATCACAACCTAGAATGAGCAATGGATAGACAGACACATATACTGCACAAACCATTTGGCTTCACACAAATAGCACCACATCAATATGTACTGAAAATTATTCTTCACTCTTAAATCATTGACATGTAAGTTGCTTTCAGGTTTTCTTCAAATAACAAGGCAAGTGCAAAAATATGTTCTCCTTTCGCGTAGAAGAAATGAATGTTTTTCTAACTCCGGAAGTTCATTGACACCGCCTATGACTTTTGACCTTGTGGTGACCTTCAACTCCCCAAGGAACATTTACCAGCCAAGTTTGGTCACAACCAGATATATGGATCAAAAGTTATTAGCCATAATCGAAATGCGCCGTAAAGACTAAACATTGGGCCCTAAAAGTTTGTTGACCCCTGTGTGTGACCTTTGACCTTGTGATGAACTTCAACTCCCCAAGGGACATCTACAATACAAGTTTGGTCAAAAACGAACATATTCATCAAAAGTTATGAGCCTTAATCGAAACGCACCGTAAAAACTTAAACATTGGGCCCTAAAGTTCATTGACCCCTGCCTGTGACCTTTGACCTTGAGATGAACTTCATGTTTGGTGAAATGTGTAACTTTTTTGTATAACCCTCTTCCCTCCAAATCTGATTGAAATTGAAGTCCTCAGTAGAGAGTTATTCAAGTTTTTGCAGCGTTATGGATGGATGGACAGAGGGCAGACGGACAGACGCGGCAGGCATCCCTTAGTCTCCCCTCACCACCGGTGGGCTCGACAAAAAACTGCAGAACTGTGAACTGACTGGAAAATAGAAAACTATCAAAGTGGACACATACAATGTACAGCACAGTGTCAGTATACATGTCTCCACGAAAACAAACAAAAATATCACTGAAAGGCATGACTACATTGTGTACAAGAGACCCGCGGGTCTAGCGCTCACCTGAGTATCGCAAGTTCACCTTTCACGCAGTCACTAATCTAAATTATTCACAGCTCTACCAAAATTTGACCAGGCATTCTCAAGTAGAAGATGAAAATGTACAATAAGGGCCCAAATTTTTTTTAAGATTCCTTAATTTGGGGGGATTGGGGCCCCCTGGGGCCCTCTGGGTGGGGCATGGTGCCCATTTTGATAAATTGAGATCCTGACCCCCTAAGGATGCTACCTGCCAAGTTTGATGAAAATCCATCATGAGGTTTTCAGGAAGAAGATGACAATGTACAATTCAGGCCCCCATTTGGACCTTCCCAACCACCCACCCCCCCCCCCCCCACCCCTGCCCCCAAGAGGGGCACCCCTGGATCTCCTATGAACAAACTCGAAACTACAGTCATTAATGATAATGTATTATCTTAGCTCTATAACTTCTGATTCTAGAGAAATTTTTTAAAGATTCCTTCATTTGGGTGGTTTGGGCCCCCCTGGGGGCCCCCTGGGTGGGGCATGGTGCCCATTTTAACAAATTGAGATCCTAACCCCTTAGGGATGCTACCTGCCAAGTTTGGTGAAAATGGTTTATGGGGTTCTAAAGAAGAAGATAAAAATTTACAATTTAGGCCCCATTAGGACCCCTCCTCACCCCCCCCCCCCTCCCCTGGGTCCCAAGGGGGGCACCCCTGATTCTGCCATGAACAAACTTGAAACTACAGTCACCAATGTACTAACTCATAGTATTAACTTAGCTCCATCACTTCTGGTTCTAGAGAAGAAGATTTTTAAAGATTCCTTGATTTGGGGGGATTTGGGCCCCCTGGGGTCCCCTGGGGGCCCCCTGGGTGGGGCATGGTGCCCATTTTAACAAATTGAGTTCCTAACCTCCTAGGGGTGCTACCTGCCAAGTTTGGTGAAAATGGGTCATGGGGTTCTCAAGAAGAAGATGAAAATGTACAATTTAGGCCCCATTAGAACCCCTCCCCACCCCCTCCCCTGGGTCCCAAGGGGGGCATCCCTGATTCTGCCATGAACAAACTTGAAACTACAGTCATCAATGTACTAACTCATAGTATTAACTTAGCTCTATCACTTCTGGTTCTAGAGAAGAAGATTTTTACAGATTCCTTAATTTTGGGGGGTTTGGGCCCCCCTGGGGGCCCCCTGGGTGGGTCATGGTGCCCATTTTAACAAATTGAGTTCCTAACCCCCTAGGGATGCTACCTGCCAAGTTTGAGGAAAATTGGTCTTGGGGTTTTCAAGAAGAAGATGAAAATGTAAAAAGTTTACGCACGACGGACGACGGACGACGGACGACGGACGACGCACGACGCACGACGCAAGACGGACGCCGGACGAAGGGCGATCGCAATAGCTCACTTGAGCCTTTGGCTCAGGTGAGCTAATAATTCTAAACAGTGCTCAATATGGAAAGTAATCAAATTCACATTCACATATTCCTACTGAAAATTGATAGCAGAGCATATATAAATTTATGTTAGGGCTAACTTCACCACAGCGAATGAGTTAAAGTTTCAAGTGTGAATGAATTGAACTTGATTGCTTCTGAAGTAGAAACACACACATCATAAAATCTTCGTACACAGTTCATTGATTCACCCTCTCTCTTAACCTACATTCTTCGAAAAGATGAATACCTATTCAGACACCCGCTCTTTGCAGCCGCGAGTAGGCTCTACACTCATTTGAATTTTAAATTACTTTGAATTTCTTCATGTGAGGCACTGCCTAAGCACCTGAAATAGGCAAACCCTCTTCAACTTGTACTTCATTATTATTAATAGAATTCTATTAAACTTAATTTTATTTGCATAGTCTAAGAATTTTCTCTTACTTGGTCATACCTTCACTGAATGTTGGTGAAGTGACTTCCTTTTCATTATGCAGTCTACTGTATAGGCCTATTTCCATTTTATACGGCACAAAAATCAACACATGCTCTCCCCCATACATTTCACTCCTTTCAACCAACATGTCAGCAGTATCTCTGCCGACTGCATGGCAGTATTACTGTAAAATTGGATATTATCATGTGAGTAATTTTTCACGCTCAGCTGGCTAAGGCAACTTAGAGCAGCGACCGACCAGCTCGGTCGCCGCTGAAATTTTGGCACCGCCCAGCAGTTTTTGCAGATGTCGAGCAGGCTGCAATTCCCCAGTGATGCCTGAGCGATGCTCTGTCAATCTCCCGTCGGTCACCAGTCCATTTTGGACAAAAAATTGAAAAATATGGGGGTCTTCTCCGCGCAAAGACTTAGCAGTCACCGAACAATGCCCCATCTGTAACTGGATGATCTCCTACTGGCCACCGGCCAATTTTAACGAAATTGCTGAGCGATCCGACGGGTGATCGATGGGTCATCTACCGGTGTCCCGTTGGTGTACCGGCGGTCTCTGCCGGAAATTTCTCACGAGCTACCTGGTTATAGACTTTCTAAAAAAATCGAGTGAAAATGCTCACTCTTGAAAGAGTGAATAACAGAAAAGAATGAGTTTAGAGTAAAATTGAAGTGAATTTTGAGTGAAAATGTTCATTTTTCACTAATTTTGGAATGACCTCCGGGATCACTCCAAAATCTTTGAGTGATTCAATAGGCCTAAATAAAATAACCAAACCATATATTACTAAGCTTACATAACAACCCCAAACTTAAGCTTTCATCTCATTTGCCCCAAAGTGGTTGTCCCTGTCTTTCATGTCCCTTATTTTGCTAGCCTAGTCCTCTTCTGTGTGGGCTACGTGTACCTGCCCAGGATGTCTCCTCTTCCCCATCTAGTCCTACTCGATGTAGTCCCTTGGTTTTTTCTGCATTTTTGTCATTTTTATTTGTACTATTTTTGTTCCCTAAATCGCTAGACGGTGACTGGTCGACTAGGTCAGTGCCTGGGCGGTTGCCGCTTGGACACCGAGCGTATTTTGGGCAGCGAGTGAAATGTAAATTCCCCGTTAAAACTTCGGCAATGACCGACCGATGCCCTAAAAATCAGTGGTGCCCGGTCGGTTACTGGTCGGTGTCCAACCGAAATTGGATAAAAACTCGCCAACTGGTCGCTGAGCAGGCTGATTTGGGTTGGTTGTGACCATTGCCTGAGATGAGTTTCGCATGTTTTTAATTCCGCGGAATAAAAAAATCAACTAGACGAACATATGGCATGCAAAATATTAACATGTTTTTATTTTCACACTTGCTTTTAGTTGTGCAAAATGCGTGAAAATTTCAACACCGCGAAAATTTCCACTTTTCCCCCCTCCAACGGCTGATAGAAGGGGGTGTGGTCAATACACGTGTGCAGTTAATAATAATAATAATAATAATAATAATAATTACATTTATATGGCGCTTCATACTGACGTTTCTAAGCGCACTTTTGCTACTCATACAAATAGACTAGAAAATACATCATTATTTACGTCATACTACACTCTAGAGCGATGAAATCTGTCAAGTTAGGTGAAAATCTGGCCATACATATTCAAGAAGATGAAAATGTAAAAAGTTTATGCACTATGGATGATGCACTTTGCATGCTGGACAATGTATGACTGCAATAGCTTAATCACTTCAGACCTTTGGCTTGGGTAAGCTAAAAACTAAGGAAGCTAATCAATCCACTAGATTATTGCATGTTTGAACTAAACAAGAGACCCGGGGGTCACGCGCTCACCTGAGTATCGCAATTTCACCTTCCATGCATTCTTGCACATTCTTACCTGAGAACATTGAAAACTTAGGTCTGCATATGGACCCCCCTCCCCTTAACTCCAGCGAGTGGGGGGGGGGGCAGGCAGCCCTGGATCTGCAATGAACAAACTTGGAACTAAAGTTATCAATGTACAAACTCATTTTATTAACTTTGCTTTATCATTTCTTGTTCTAGAGTAGAAGATTTTAAATATTCCTTAATGTGTAGGGGGGCCTCTAGGGGCCCCCAAGAGGGACATGGTGCCCATTTGAAGTAATTGAGATTCTGTCCCCCTAGGGATGCTACCTGCTAAGTTTGGTGAAAATCAGACATGGGGATCTCAAAGTGAAGATGAAAATGTACAATTTAGGCCCCATTAGGACCCCTCCCACTCCCCTCTCCTGGGTCCCAAGGGGGGGGGGGGGGTACACCTGATTCCACCAATCCCATGAACAAACTTGAAACTACAGTCATCAATGTACTAACTCATAGTATTATCTAAGCCCAACACTTCTGGTTCTAGAGAAGATTTTTAAAGATTCCTTAATTTTAGGGGGTTTGGGGACCCCTGGGGGCCCCCAGGTGGGCCATGGTGCCCATTTGAAGTAATTGAGATCCTATCCCCCTAGGGATGCTACCAAGTTTGGTGAAAATCAGAAATGGGGATCTCAAAGTGAAGATGAAAATGTACGATTTAGGCCCCATTAGGACCCCTCCAAACCCCCCTCCCCTGGGTCCCAAGGGGGGCACCCCTGATTCCCCCGTGAACAAACTTGAAACTACAGTCATCAATGTACTAACTCATAGTATTAACTAAGCCCTATCACTTCTGGTTTTAGAGAAGAAGATTTTTAAAGATTCCTTAATTTTGGGGGGTTTGGGCCCCCCCCCCCCCCCCCCCCCGGGGCCCCCAGGAGGGCCATGGTGCCCATTTGAACAAATTGAGATCCTATCCCCCTAGGGATGCTACCTGCCAAGTTTGGTGAAAATCGGTCATGGGGTTCTCAAGAAGAAGATGAAAATGTAAAAAGTTTACGCACGACGGACGCCGGACATAGAGCGATCGCAATAGCTCACTTGAGCCTTCAGCTCAGGTGAGCTAAAAAAAAACTTTTACCATGACAACACACATAGAAATTCTTTTTTTTTTTTTTTACTTTGTCCACTGTTCTATAAAACAGCTGATGGACATGTATGTTTTTCTGTATGTGGGTTGGAGTAGTGTGGATTTAGTAATTATGGAAATTAGTTAAAACCCCAAAGTGCAGCTGAATGGGATAACAATTCAAATCTACAGCTATAGTAGGCCAGCCAAGACGATTTTTTTTTACTTTGGACGGCAAAATTTGTTAATGCTAAGTTTTCCAGCTGAAAGTCTTGCAAAAATACTCAAGTTTAGCGTACGGCCAGATGTCAAGCGTGTTTTTGCCGAAAAATGCCTTTTTAGCACAAAATTTGAAAGAACGTCAAAAATCACGATTTTTTTTTTTTTACCGAAATAAGTAATGGTTGATAAGTACCTTTCAAACTAGAAATGTGTTATCTTCCATTCAAAGTTTAGAACCTGACTAATATACATTTGAATGTAGAGTATTGCACGCACATATATGGCGCAATGAAACATAAAAACGTGATTTACTCAAAATTGTACTTTGTAAAATCTACCAATATTTCAAAGTTTTTTTTAAACTACCTAAATCAATCTATTCAAAAGTCTTTATTTTGTCGAAATGTAATATATGTTCTGATATCTTATGCAGCAAAGAAATTATAAGATAAGGTGAAAGATAACTCGTTTTATGTTATCCTAAATGGGACGATATATTTTTACCGGACGCGCATTTTGAATGAAAAATCGAATATATAGCGTAGGCCCATATATATTGTACATGGTATAGTGCATGTAGGTATTTATCTTACATAATTGGCGAAGTCAATGGACAGGTTGGATAGCTGACTGCAAAAACCCTTTGTGGCACCTTGATATGACTGAAATGTGCTTCTTTGCCCCCCCCCCCCAAAAAAAAAAAAAATCAGTAGTGTTGTTACTATAGCAACTGATCATTATTAGGTCACTCCCTGAAAATTTCAAATATTCATGATCGTAAAACGTACAAAAGTGTTGAAACATTTTGTGCGTGTGTGTGTGAAAAATGTATCAATCTAACTAATCTATGTTTAACAATGAAACCTAAGAGTTATATATACATTGTTTACTATGTTCGGAAATGGTTGTCATGGAAACCGTGATAACAAATCACGTTTTACTGGGAAAAATTACGATACTAAATCTCCCGTCCTGCATACTCACCCTTCCCCCGAGAATGCTTTGGAATTCATAATGCTATATATTTTGTATTCTCAGGCCCTGAAACGCAGCCCTGCAAGGGATAGGCACAAAATCACTTTTACTTTTGTAATGTTCTAAGGCGAGGTGTTTGCATTTTATTTTGATCTATCCTCCCGCAGAAGAATACTAAATGTTTCTTTTATGATGGTTGATTGTTTACATGAACGTTGTTTGGAACGCACACTTAGTCGGCGACATAAGAATGTTCGTATCCCGGATTTGTGTGAAAAAGTGAGGCAAATATCACCCTCAAAAAAGAAAACAAGAAGTAAAAAGGAAGTAGAAGTGAAATGCGTACAATGCAATAACAGCCTCATTTCCCCTTCCCATCATTAAGTCGGTTATATCATCGAGTCTATATTGCAGATTATATTTATCCTTGGCCAAGTTCTATGTCCTAGGAGCAGACATGTAACAACTTGTTTGTTTGCAATTCGATTTTTTTTTCTTCTATATTATCACAACTTTGTGAAAAAAAAAATCATTTCAGTTTTCGCCAACACTCTAAATTCCCAGTCAACCAACAAAACGTACTACACAATGTGCACACGCCCGCAACCACCGTCTCAAACAGCGTTCACGAACTATATCAACACACAATGAAATACAGTAAACAGTAAACGACGCAATTTCTCTTTTTTAAAACAATGATTTGCCATTAGCGTACATTTACTAGAATAGCAGCACTTGACATCTATGATGCTGGTTACCAAAATGCTGATAAAAATACCTTACACAGTAAGAACATGCTTAAATCCTGCAAAATATATATAATTATTCCTCTTCAACGGTATTTCGTCTTGAAAGGTAAAGAATCTCAGTCTCGATTTGTGGACATCTAAAAACAAACAAAAAAATCCATCTGAAAGCAATCTTCTTAAATGATTAAAAGCATTAAAAAAGAATGAGTCTTCAGTGAAAATGTCTTTCATAAACAAATCTCTGTAACATCATCCAAAGAGTTTGAAAATCAACAATACAAATTGCGCTGACTACATTAACTGCATTGATAACCTCAATTTTTTTTTAATGTGACATTATAATGTGTCCATCATCACAAACGTTACACCAGTGCTAAGAAAAACACGTTTTCTCTTTAAGCAATATTTCAACATCTCTATCTTTTTCACAATTTGTGGTTACATATCCTAGCTAATTATGACTGTACGCTGTTGCATTGAACTTTCGTCAATGTACAACTAAATTAGAATCATGGTGACTGCCAAATTTTTAAAAATCTACTTTTAGTCTGATATTATTTTTGTGTTCTGCAGACCAGTGTGATAAGATATCTGTACTGAATACTCGTCTCTCAGTGAAGAAAAAAAGAAATCACCTCTCCAAAATGCATGGGTAATGTTTCCCTCTAATACTTTCCCTTATTCTAAGTACCAGAATACAATGCTGGGGCCCGGAATAGCTAACATATATTACAGTATTACCAACATCATGACAATTATGGCACATGTGAAAGAAACCTGGCAAAACATACATCTTGACCAGTCCATTTTCTTTTCACTACTTCTTGTACTTATGTTTGTTCCTTTAAGCTACGTACTATTCTTTTATATCTTAAACTTGAAAAAAAAAAAAACATGCTCTATGCTGTATTTCCCTTCAGATTCACCAACTGTTCCTCTGTGAAGTTTTCTATTTCTAAGCACTTCAACGTGTAGTTTTCTTTTTTTTCTGACTAACATGTCACATATTTTCTTCCATCTGATGAAGAAAGGCAAAGTTTACTTCTCTTTTGTTGCCCCCCCCCCCCATAAAAACAAAAACAAAAGACATTCCAATCTGACAGGATTAAAATGTTGGCGTTTGGGCTTCAAAGGAAATAGCAGGATCAATTTCCATGAACTACTAGTATGCGGCTTGTAACTCTGAGTCTCAAAGGCATGGTATAGTTTTGGTTGAGATGGAGATTCAGACTTTAACTTTTTGCAAGCAAATAAAAAACAACTTGTAAAATATGAAAGAGCATCAAATTCTTAGAGTAATTTGAAGTTTGTTTGATTAAAGTTCTTGGTTTTGAAACAGTCGAGAAATTTTTTAAAAAGTGACACAGATTGATAATAATCAGAAGTGGGTGCCACCTTTTATTAGGACCTCTTTGTTTTTGTACATCTCAGCCTTTTCAAAACCAATATTTAACAAATAAATTTGGAATTCCTCTTGGTATTGTTTACTCTTTAATATTTCATAACAGGGTTCTCATTATTTTACAAAATCTCAATCTCAGCCCCCATCTCAACCAAAAGTAGACCATCCCTCATCCCTTTAATGCTGCCATCAAATTGGAAGTAGATCTATATCAAATCATATTGTAAATGCTGTTTGCCAAGTAGTGTTGTGCACATTTTGATTTCAGGCCTTGTTTTACTTCATCACTAAAGAAAAAAAAAGAACAAAAAAGATTAGAAAAGAAGCATTTAATCTGGATTAGTAGAAATTTATAATATATACGCATGTCTTTTATATATTCAACTTCTATAATAGTCCTGAAAGCACATTGTGATTACATTTGAGAAGTTTAGATGGATGCATTCCACATGTAAGTTCAGGTTCTAATGACATCATTCATACGGAATCTGGATGCGGACCAGATAGCCTGGCAGGGTTGTTTCTGGAGAGAGAGAGAGAGAGAGAGGGAGAGAGAGAAAGAATGGTGTATCTGTCTTTACTTGATGAGGAGAGTGACATGGGCATTTTAATCTTTGGTGAAGACACAGTCACATATACGCTAATAAAGACATACGGTTACTTGATTTCCTCTATATGTAGTGTTTCCTTAGAACGGTAAAGTATATTATTTTATACAGTAGATCCTAATTGTAGCAATTTAACCGTGAGTACACAATGAAATATAAAATGTAGGAAACTTTCATGATCCAAATATCCAATTCTTTTCATTAAGCTTTTTATTCCATTCAGAAGAATTTCAAGGTAGTGCTTGCCTGATACTGCAACTGGATACATTCAACACTTTCGTGCATATAATAACCCCATGACCTTTGACATCAATACCCTCATAACTAATCAAAGTCAAATTGCTTAGAGGTTATAGTAACTTTGCCATCCAAAGGTAAATACAATACCATGGTAGCAATGCTCTACAGTCAATAAAAATCAGGGTTTCCCTGTAATTTACAATCAGCAGCAAAATCACAACAAAAACTAAAATGCTACTTGTACAAGGCCCAGGTAATCATCTCTTCTGTGTAAAACCAAATTTGAAGATGATCTGCTGAGTAAATGTTAAGTTATTGCAAGATGAGAATAGGACAGATGTGCGTGTGAATGGATGACTGCAACAACATAAAAACTCCTGCAACCATCTTTGACAGAGGCTAAAAAAAAAATAATAATCATCGTTAATTCATGTAAATCTTTGTTGTTGGAGTGATTGACGACATGCATATGCAGTACTGCATTCATTTAGCAAAACATGCGTTAATTTTCTGCCCAATGAACCATCGACAGTCAAAAATTTGGTCAAGATGTCAAAGGCTTGACAAAATATTCTAACATATTTGGGGTTCACATTTTACATGTATTATTGCTTACCTCCCATATTTCCTTTCTAAATAGAGTACAAGATGCACAGATTAGAAGTTGGTAGTCAGGACATCTGTCTCTTTCTTTTTTTTTCTCTTGTCCGTAGTTGGCTGTGGTTTGCAGGGTCCATTTTGTCCACTTTGTGCTAATTCTGGTCGAAAATATAATTAACGAAAAATTAAATAATTATCATTTTTATAAGTGAAACAGAATAATCACACTGCAACAAAAAACAAACACATTCATCATGAATTAAAATTAATCATCACGATCTCATGAATCCCTTAGTATGAGATTTGGGATCTTCAGATCACTGTCAACATTAATTTGTATTACATGAAATACATTAATCATGTCATTGTTATTATCATCTTTGATGTTCTAAAGCCATATCTTACTGAAAGTGAATTATATAGGATGGAAGTCATCTTGACACTTGTAATTCCTGTACACAAATATTTGATTGTATCATGCTCTCATTTGTATGTGGATTAGGATATGATTTCCTTGCTTAAATCGGTCTGTATTCATGAGATGATATTCCTAATTTCAAATCGTTGACACTTACTTGTGAGCTGGAAAGGGCATTCACATCGCAGTCAAGACATCTTTCTATCTCCCCCTCACTCTAGTGGATGTGATCTCAAACAGTTACTCAGCATGTCCATTTGTAGCCGACACCTTGATGAAAATAAAGAACAATACATCACAGCATATTACCCTTACGTCATACTTAACACAACATAATAATAATGGAAAGTTAATTGATTTGAGACTACAGACGTATTTTCATCTGTGCACACATTAAACACTTGTGCCAACTGACATGGTTGAGAAATATTGCATTACATATAATATCTTACTTGATTACATTTATGTTTGATTTTTATTATGATCTCATCTTCAGTAGATAGAATACCGTTCTTTCATATGATCCTCTACAATAGAACATGCAATGAATTTACAAGAAAACAAGAATACACATTTGATCATAGATTTGCTCCCCTTCTTATATAAATGGAGATATAAGATTCTTCTCCTCTCTTTGTTTGCAAAGTACTTGTACATTGCATTGTAATGCAACTGTAAAAGTGAAAACATGCTTGTTACCATTTATTCAAATGGAATAGGAATATTTAATACTCAATGTATTTAGATTTGGCATTATTTTCAACTGGGCACTTAAGTGATACATTTGATAATCAAACACTTAGTAAGTTAGTATTTAAAAGATATTTCAAATTAGACCGCTATAATATATTTCACACATTTACCGTTTCTTACCTTCTGGTTGTTCTGCACTTTGTTGCAGGTAGAAAGAGCTCAGTCTTTACAATTAGATTTTGGCAAGTCAGGATAGGCCTATGTCTCTCTCTCTCTCTGGCGAAGTTTGACGACAAGATTCAGTCTGTCCACTTGTTGGTACATCTAGCTGAAAACAGAAATCAACATGACTCAAATATTTTTTTCATCTTTAAAGCAGAGCATTATAAGCTAACAGTGAACAAAAAATAAAATCAATTTGAAGTTTGATGTTTTGAAAAGGCATCTTGACATTGACATAATTTTCTTTATTCCCCATGCAAATCAATTATAACTATAAATATATCTCTCTTTTTTTGCGATATTTTTTTTAGCTTTTTGAAAAGTTTAAAAAAAGAAGAAGGAAGATAGGTTTCAGTGAGTCGGTATAAATGATCCATTAAAAATGTAATATTTACATTCTTTTTAAATGAACCTTTATTCTTTGAGACATTAACATACACTTGTAAGAAGTTGGTAATTATAAGTAAAGACATTTCTGAATAGTTCCTCTTTGACTAGATCTATTTGTAAACTAGAAGAGTACATATAAATGATTCACAGATTAGGAGAGGTTGGCAGACAGGACTGAACACTTTCTCCCCTCTCTCTCTCTCTCTCTCTCTCTCTCTGTCTTTCGGGCATATTCGAATGGCAAGATCACTTGGTTGTAGACTCGCTTTTATATAAAACACCTAGGCCTAAATCCTAGACTCTTTTTCTGAACCCATAGGTCTACAATACCAGAAAGAGTGGAGTCAACCTTAGACCTCTGCTCTAGAGACTAGTATTAGTGCTAATTCACGTTAGACAGTTAGAGAGAATGTAGGCCCTAACCGTTAGATAGATTAGACCTAACAGTAGACGAGGATTCAGTCTAAGGTAACTGCGTGTGATGAGGCCATAGATTACAAACCTAGATCGAACGAACAAGACACCTAAATCTAGACGTAGACCTAATGTTTGTTAGGCCTCTTTTCGCACCGTGTAAAGACGTGCCTTACGGAATAATCGGGAGTTCCACTAATAAGCATCACCGGTACGGTCGGGTGGCGGCCCGGGGGTTGGCAGGCATGCCCACCGGATCGGTCGTAGCCTAACGTTAGATTCTACTAGCGCTTGAACCTTGATATTAACCAAGTCTCAGATCAAAGTTGTATATATATCTAACTGTTAGATCAAAACAGATTTTAAAGTTCCCCTATGCAGTGCAATAAAGAACTATGTATTTATTTGCTAATTTACTTACATTCGAAGGAAATAGTCCCTTTTTTCAGTCACCATGTTTCCAACTCAACGACCGAAACATACTTGCAGCTCTCGCGCAAGAGATTTTACCTGTTGCTAACTCGTAGGGGTAGACGTACGCACACGTATCAAGTATTTGCACGCACACAAGCAGCGCGGGGCTACTAGAAAATGCTCGAAAATGCATTTTCTGAGTTCCTGCATGTTCAGAGTTTTTATTAAAAGTAAAAATTTCTTCAAGAAAACTAGAAATAATATTGACACATTCAATTAAAGAAGCATTTGTAGTTTTACAAAACATTAAATTACTTTTGGAAGATCATCTGATTAGCTTGGAAAAACAAACTTTGCAGAACGTTAATTAATCTGTGAATATTATTTCGAGAAAACAACACCCAAACATTTGAGAGCCCCATATATGGCTGTACAAAATGACTTTTTAAAATGCTAAGGAAACACATTTAAATTGCAATTTCATTAAAAGGGACAATTGAAACTCATGATCTTTCAAATATCAATTGAATGCAAGCAAAAAAAAAAAATCATGATTTTTGGCATGCTTCTGAATTTTGTGCTAAAAATGAAATTTTTCGGCAAAAACGCGCTTGACATCCGGCCGTATGCTATTCCTTAGTATTTTTGCAAGACTTTCAGTATGAGAACGGAGCATTAACAAAATATGCCGTCGAATCCTTATCTAGAGCCTTTTTTGAGGTTTGGCTGGTCTACTACTACCTTCTGCACACAATTCTTAGTGATTTACTTAGACCTGTGCATCATTTGCATATTATTACTTCTGTTCAGTATTTTTTGTTCATAGGGAATTAGGAAAACATAAGTCACACAAATTTCCAAACAAATAAAATCAATATAGCCTTTCTTTACTTAATATGAGAGAGAAGGGAATTGAATTAAGGGGGTTATTAAAGAGATAAGGAAAGATACCTAATATAAAATCAGAAATTTTTTAGTGCATTTTAAGTTCGCAAATTTTGCAAGGGTCAAGATTTGTGAAATTAAAGAACATGCGAAAGTTCTTGTCTACACTACATATATACATGCATTGAATGTCAGTGGCAATTTGTGAAGATTTTATGCTGTGAAAAAAGGCTGTCAGCTCCAATTTATAAAAATGTCATGCTGTGAAAATACTTCTTGCTTTACAATATGCACAATTGACAGCAAGATTTACTCATGTATAACATATTGGCACAAACAGTAGAGGAAATCTACCTATATTGTATATCTTGTTAATTCTTTTTCCTTTTTGGCTTTACCTTGGTTACTGCCTCCAGCTGCTTGCCTGTAGACACATTGATGCTGTTAGGGATCTTGTTCACTATCTCAAGTACGAGACGTAACACATCACGGCAGCCCTTGAAGAAATAAAACAAGTCTTAAGATAAATGATCTGGAGAAATCATCAACACTACAGGTGCCTACACTTAACAGAATTACTACATGAATGCAATGTAAATTTCGTTTCTCTCTCTTAACAAAGACCAACAAAAATTATTGCCGAAACTTTTAGGTACACTTAGGTATGAATGTGGCTCACAATGACCACTACATTTTGTTCCCAAATTAAGATTCTGTTTGGATTTGATTAAAACCTGCCTACTTGAAATCATGTACTGTAAAAGTGGTTTCTTTCGCGTACAGATACTTTCGCGGTTTCCATCGGTGCCGACTTTTTCGGGTGTGTTTCAATTCGCGGTCGGCAAAATCTGTGAATTCACAGTCAGCAAAAACTGTTTCATTTTTCACATGAAAACCCAAACTATAATCCAATTATTCTTTTATTTATTATATAGAAATTAAATTTATATGCAGGCTTACCTGAAATCCCGTCTCTCGAGTACTTTACAACATGCTTGTGAAACTATTGTTGCCTAGATGACCTACATTGCCTAGTATCGCTGTGTGTGTGTTGACCATCAATACACTCAATGCACGGAATCTTCGTGTGTGCATGTGTGCAATAGCGTTGTAACAAGCAGCGAGTTCAAAACATTTCCTTGCGTGGTTAATTTCGCGTGACTTGTCAAAACATTTTCGCGTGATGTTAAATTCGCAGTTCAACCTCAAAGCGCGAAAATAAAGCCACCGCTAAAGAAACCACTTTTACAGTATGGTGTATACTGTCAGGAAAAATGATAGTTGCACTACACCACCAGCACCATTACTAGGGGCGGATCAAGAAATTCCGTAAGGGGGGGGGGGGGGGAGGGCACCTTCACAAAACTAGAAAAGTCAATTGCCGCGCAATGCGATTGTATCCCCCCGCAATAGCAGCAGCTTTTGCTTCATCATGTTTGAGCGAGGGACAAAGATCCCCTCCCCTTCTTCACACATAAAGGTGAATATTGTGACGACTACGCACAGCTTCACAAAACAATTTTTCTGTATATAGATTAGAGTATAACGCAAACTAGTATACAAACTTAAAAAGTACTATCTGAAGATATGTCACCTGCATGCAGATCAGAGTGGATACAGGATATCCGCTATTAAAATGCCCCAGTCACACAGTTGCTCAAGCAATGCTCTGCGTCTGGCATTGCATTGTAAAAAGTGCAATTTTTAAATGTTTTTTCTTGGGCGCAACGCTGGACGCAAAGGATTGTTTGAGCACCTGTGTGACTGGGGCATAAAATGTGATATTTGACCATGTATTTAAGGAACATCAAGAGGAGCATCAAAAACTGTGGAAGAGTAAACTATGATGGACACTATATATAATCTGCAAGAAGTCAGTCTAAAGTGTGACTGTCAAGTGGAGGCAAGACAGCAACCATTTGACCTGTAGAAGATGGAACACTGGAGCAGCATCAGAATAAAATTAGGTAGAGTACAGTACATGTATGCATATTGTATGGTACTCCTTACAAATCTGAATGGAATCCACTGAAAAAAAAAAGGTGATTGCCGGAGAGGAAGCAAGACAAAAATTAAGATAATAATAACAATAATACAGTGCTTATATAGCACATATCACTACATTAGTGTCTCTATGCGCTTTAAGGGAGAGGGATGAAAATGGAAAAAGAAATGCACTCTACAATGTATGTACCGTAGATGCAAACCAAAACTCATTCATAATACTTTTTTAACAGGAATGTCTTGAGAACAGTTTTGAACTTTAACACTGAGGAAGCTTCCTTTATATAACATTATATAAAATGTGATATTTGTCCATGTAAAAAAAAAGTGGATCCATAAGAGCATTACATTAAGTATCTAGACACATCCAAAATCTTTCGACTTGTAGCTCATATCATGGTAGACCTTCATACTATATTTGAACAAAATCCTTCAAGAAATGTAGCCTTAGAGGGCTCACACGGGTAAATAATTCCCCATAGAGACGTGTGTTAAAATTCAAATTTCAAAAAATTCTGTAAAATAGCTGGGAGAAATGAGGTGTTTCATCTTCACTAACCTGAATAAGTGAGATATCACCTTTCATCCATCATATTGCCAGGGTGGGTTGTTCTGCTCTAATTCTGTCCAGGGGTCCGCAAAGCCAGACTACGAGTTCTTGTCACTCAAATGTACCCAATGAAATATAGTCCCCTCAAATTCCATCAGAAAAGCTTTCATCTTCCAACCAAAATGCAGTTTGTAGAGGAATTCATACTCAATATCTACAGCTATTCAGTTTTTTGCCAAACTACATCATTGATTTTTAATTAATTTTTTTCTTCATTTATTTTAGTATCTTTGGTACGAATTTGTGAAGGGGTCTGGGACAGTCCATTTTATTTACAGGTGTGAGCCCTAGAGTGCACAAAAACCATCCACCAACAATATGACCTTTGACCCTATAAAAGATGGAACACTGGGGGCAGCAGACCTAAAATCTATAGGCTTATAGATATCATGGTAGACCTTCATACCAAATTTGAACAAAATCCGTCACAAAATGTAGCCTATGGAGTGCACACAAAGTATCCACCACCATGACATTTGACCCTATAAAAGACGGAACACTGGGGCAGCACATCCCAAATCTACCGTATAGGTTTGTAGATTACATCATGATAAACCTCCATAATAAATTTAAACAAAATCTGCTGACAAATGTGACCTCTAGAGCACACACAAACTATGCACAAAAAATGGCATTTTACCCTATAAAAGATGGAACACTGGGGGCAGCATCACCCAAAGTTATACATGTGGAGTTATTACCAATATGATCCTCCATACAAAATTTCAAAGAAATCTGTCAAGATTTGGGGCTGCTAGAGTGCACTCAAGAATGTGACGCCACGGCGGCGCCGTAACGATGCTGAATCCAAAGTATCCTCCGGCATACATGCCAGGGGATACAATTACAGGGGGTGCATGCGCCCCCTCCCCCCACATCATAGACCTCATCTTTTTTCCATTCATTGGTTTTATCAAAACAAAAGGGCGCCCAGTGCGCTCCCCCTGGATCCACCACTGATCACACACTTGTTTCCTTAAAAGCATTCTAATTGGAAGCCAAATTCAAAGTGCTAAGTATGTAAGTTTACAAATGCACAAAGTGTAAGTGACAACCTTATAGTACAGCATAATTATATTCCTTTTACCTCCAAAAAAACTTAACAAACAAATCTGTCACATGAAATCAAATATACAGTCAACCTCCCATACCTTGAATCAGGGTCATTCTCCGAAAAGTGGCGCCAAAGGGTATTTTTGTGTCTCCATCCTTCTCTACGCCATAAAACACGATTTTTTCATCAGGAAACCATTTTTTAAACTTTTATTCATACTAGAGAATATAATGAGTAAAATTAAAGTCAATTCAGGTCACAGCACCTCATGAAAAACTTATATTCGACAGCATGACATATGTATATGTTGATTTTACCCATGGCTCCAGCGAACTCTGTGATTATATTTCACGCTCCCGCTCTTTACTGTAATATCAGAACTTTATGTTTTGCTCACTAATCTATAGTGCCTTCGGTGCCTAAGTAAAAAAGCATAATGCTTAGCGAAAAAAGATTGGTATAATATATTTCTTTCTGCGATCTTAGCAAAGGTGTCTCCAAATCTCCGTAAGATACGTTACTTTTTGTATGACGCCTTAAAAAATATGAAGACAATAAAGCAGTGGTATGTATTTCGGTATAGTGAATGAAGTTCATTTCAAGATTATATAAATACAAACTGTGTATTCTGAAACTCTATAATAATAAATATATTCAGACACAAAGTTTGCAATTGTGTATGTTACGATAAGCGAAAATAAGATACGTTACTGAAACTTCGCTCTATTACAGAAAAAATACTTTGTTGACAAAGTTATAATGCATTTTTCTTTAAAGCACCATACATTGCTTGTATTCATACACGGGAGTTATGAAAGAAAAGGTTGTTGTTTCGTGAAAACATAAGGTTGACCATTAAGGCCGTCAAATACGTTACCGTCAAATACGTTACCATCATATACGTTACCGCATAAAGTCACAGATATGTATATATATATAAATATATCTGTGCAAAGTGCATCAACTAGGCGCAACGCTCTTTGCTCTCATTCTTTAATTTTGTAAATGGTTCTCCGCTCTTCAAAGCATGGCGGCCACTTTGAGCGTGATGTTGCATTACATTTAGTACGGAGAGTCTGAGGGAGATGTAAGGCTTCTCACCGTTTGTTATTGATGTCCCAGTTACGTGGTCGGTAAGAATTTTCATTTTTGAATATCTATCTATTTGACTACTCACAATGACACATTTAAGAGTTATTTAATGTTGATGGAACAGTTATACGGCTTAAAGACATATTGCGTATGCATGATATTGTTTCATGTGTTGTGATAGCTCGCATGTACGTTAGAATATTACCCAGCATTGCCACGGTAACGTATCTTACCCGACTCGTAACGAATCTTATTGGATGATAATGTCCTGTTCTTACGTACACGGACGACTATATAATATTATATATTATTAAACAATGTACATTGATTATAAAACTCCCATGCTGATATTTTCCCTCTCTGTCTGTCTCTCGTGTATTTTAGAAAGAAAAAGACATGAATAAAACGCTTGCTGAGGTATACAGAAGGCCTACAGAGAGAGAAAGAAAAAGAGTGACCCACGTTTCTAGCAAAGGAGCGAAAAAGACAAATCCAATATCGCGTTCCTGTTTCTGATCACAACATGTCGATTCTGGAAAAAGGAAAATAATGACGTGTTTAAATTTCTTTTCTTTTTTTCGGAAAACATTTCTTTTTTGAAATGAACAAATTAATGACGTAATCTCCTCACATTTTTCTACACATTTTATTTTCAGACATCCTCAAAATGTCATATATCAGATATCATACAAGATAAAGCTTTCCTTCTATTAATCCAGAATGTATGAGAGATATTTGTTCTGACATCTTAATATAAGCGTATGGTTTTTGCCTGTATTCTGCAAGAAAGTAAGAATTTCCAAAATAACATGTATAACATATAATGACAAATTATGAGTGGATGACATCAACGACTTGCTCATTAGAATATTCATAAAGACTGGTCAAGAAATGTTTTCTGAAAATGTGAAATTTAGAAATATAATATATTATCTTCTCTACTTGTTACTCGGTATGTATTTTTTGTTCCTCTTCGTTCTTAAATCATATTAATTTCTGACCCGGATTTTTCCTTAAATACTTGCCACATTATTGTACAGGGGCAATGTAATGTTAACTGTCAACTGATGTACGTGGAAGGAGAATATTTACGATTCCTTAATCTAGTTGTTTTGTCTTGGCTCTCTATGAATGTACAAAAATATGAAAATGTGGAATACGTCAATATAGTGTAAGCTTTAATAAATATACCAAAATATTTGAGTGGATGATGAATCAGATGTGTTAATGCAAAGAAGTTTTACTTGAAAGTTGAGTCGGTTACGTTATTACCACCATTACCTAAAGTATTGCTCCGTGGCTTCTTTTTAAAACAAATTTCATGACAGGACATGTGAAAATACATTAATACATTATACAAAGCTTCTGACACCTATATGCAACTTGACTACTTGCTGGGAATGAAATCTTTTATACTATTTTAGAAAGTTCTTTTGAGTCTTTTTGCTAGGAGCAGAGCCGAAACACAATGTAGCCCAAGTGAAATAACATTGTATTTATAAGATTAAACTGTCAGCAGTCAAATACGTTACCTTTATACGTTGGAAGTTATATATTTGTCTGTACACTTGGAGCTAATCAATTTCATCATGTTGTTCCAAAATGAATGATGTTGCATATCTAATCATGAGTTAACAGAGGGACAGAGCTACATAATAGGCTGTACATTGTCCATTAGAAATCAAAAGTTTCGGTCATTATATTTGAAACAGAATTATAATTACGTTTCGAGATAACTTTGTTTGTGTATGTTATCAATTAATAATTTTACTAACAGAATTATGTCAAATAGATTATCGGGGGTTATAATATGTTCTAGGTGGCCATAACATTTTGATGTATAAAGACAATATGCAAGGGTGAGTTTATCATCATGTTACTTTATAAGTCACAGTAACAAAATTTCGTATGGTATAGATGTCTGTCAGATACGTTACCATATCGACATTACCGTATATATCTTCTTTGCACTCGTATAGGTATGAATTTGATGATATTGTTCCCCCTTAATAATGTCAGATATCTAATCAATGAGTTAATAGAAGGAAATGGACTATTATACATTTTAAATCAAATTTCAGTCATACATTTCAAACAGAACATGATTATGTTATTGCGTTGATTTTGTTTAATGCATGCACATAATGCTATTGATGAATATATGACTTTGTATTACTGAGCAGTGTTAAGACTATTAACTAGGGTTATAAATATGAATGTTCAAGGTTGATAATTCATTTGGGTGTAAGATATAATGCAAGATTGAGTTTAGGCCTATCGTCATCTTGAGATAGAAATCACAGTAACGAAATTTTGTGGAATCGAAGTATGTCAGATACGTTACCATTTTTCTCTTTCCTTGTGATTCAAAATGTATGAAATCTGCTGTAAAGTTTGCTTGCAATTAGCTTTCTTTGATAATTTCAGTACTTATGTATGATTTTTATTACTGTTTCAAAGCAATATAAGATCAAAGTGTATTAGAGATATTAATTGCAATTTATGGTTGTGTATTTTCTACGAAAAAAAAAATATATTTTTGAGCTGATTTTGACTTACAGGCTTCAAACGTCAATCGTTTTTTACATCTGGACCGATCAAAGTTCAAGAATTACTTTTTAATCATGTGCGCATATTAGTTACGTTTACATTGAAATAGATATTTACATTAATGGTCCACAGATGATACATCCACATCCATTTTCTTGTCTAAAGCCTAATGGCAACGTATCTGACGGGTGGTAAAAACTATGAAAAAATGTGTTCAAGTTCAATGCTATTTCTTGAAAAATGTGTTGGTGTCAAAAATCACCCGTTGGTTGTTATGTGTTCTCAAAGTATTAAAGTTTCTGAATTCAAATGAGTTTCACGACTTTTTTAATGTCGAAATTTTATAGTTTGTCCAACCCTGTTGGTGCCCTTTTGTGGAGAACGGCCCATCAGTCCAGCATGTTGTTACTGTATAGTAATCATTGCATGTGACAGGTAACTGCTTGACTGTCAACAGCTGAGTGATGTTGGAATTTTGCTATGAATAACCCACGAGAAAAATAATTAGTTAAGTTAAGATCAGAGTTTGGGATTTTCCTTCCATGTACAAGTACTACGTAACTGAGCTGTGAGTGAGGTATTTCAACTTATACAGGTTTTAACAAGAGGAAATATATGAGGGAACAAGAGACCCGCGGGTCTAGCGCTCACCTGAGTATCGCAAGTTCACCTTTCACGCAGTCACTAATCTAAATTATTCACAGCTCTACCAAAATTTGACGAGGCATTCTCAAGTGGAAGATGAAAATGTACAATAAGGGCCCAATTTTTTCAAGATTCCTTAATTTGGGGGAATTGGGGCCCCCTGGGGCCCTCTGGGTGGGGCATGGTGCCCAGTTTGATAAATTGAGATCCTGACCACCTAGGGATGCTACCTGCCAAGTTTGACAAAAATCCATCATGAGGTTTTCAGGAAGAAGATGAAAATGTACAATTCAGGCCCCCATTTGGACCCTTCCAACCACCCCCTCCCCCTACCCCCAAGAGGGGCACCCCTGGATCTCCTATGAACAAACTTGAAACTACAGTCATTAATGTACTCACTCATAGTATTATCTCAGCTCTATAACTTCTGATTCTAGAGAAGATTTTTAAAGATTCCTTCATTTGGGGGGTTTGGGCCCCCTGGGGGCCCCCTGGGCGGGGCATGGTGCCCATTTTAACAAATTGAGATCCTAACCCCCTAGGAATGCTACCTGCCAAGTTTGGTGAAAATGGGTCATGGGGTTCTCAAGAAGAAGATAAAAATGTACAATTTAGGCCCCATTAGGACCCCTCCTCACCCCCACCCCCCCCCCCCCCCCCCTGGGTCCCAAGGGGGGCACCCCTGATTCTGCCATGAACAAACTTGAAACTACAGTCATCAATGTGCTAACTCATAGTATTAACCTAGCTCTATCACTTCTGGTTCTAGAGAAGAAGGTTTTTGCGGATTCCTTAATTTTGGGGGGTTTGGGCCCCCTGGGGGCCCCCTGGGTGGGTCATGGTGCCCATTTTAATAAATGGAGTTCCTAACCCCCTAGGGATGCTACCTGCCAAGTTTGGTGAAAATGGGTCATGGAGTTCTCAAGAAGAAGATGAAAATGTACAATTTAGGCCCCATTAGAACCCTTCCCCACCCCCCTCCCCTGGGTCCCAAGGGGGGCACCCCTGATTCTGCCATGAACAAACTTGAAACTACAGTCATCAATGTACTAACTCATAGTATTAACTTCGCTCTATCACTTCTGGTTCTAGAGAAGAAGATTTTTACAGATTCCTTAATTTTGGGGGGTTTGGGCCCCCCTGGGGGCCCCCTGGGTGGGGCATGGTGCCCATTTTAACAAATTGAGTTCCTAACCCCCTAGGGATGCTACCTGCCAAGTTTGATGAAAATCGGTCATGGGGTTTTCAAGAAGAAGATGAAAATGTAAAAAGTTTACGCACGACGCACGACGGACGACGGACGACGGACGACGGACGACGCACGACGGACGCCGGACGAAGGGCGATCGCAATAGCTCACTTGAGCCTTTGGCTCAGGTGAGCTAAAAATCAGGACTTCTACTTTGCCCTCGAGTTAAGCAATATTCGGCTATTTCAACACTGAAGTATGAGAAGTTGACGACATTTCACATTTAGATTTAGTGTTGTTGTTTTTTTATCATTAAATCATGTGAAAGAAAAGGGCTGGTTGCGATTGGTATTTCCTACATGGGTAGAATCTGTTCAGTAAGACTTAGATAGATATCATCAGTGGCAGATCCAGGGGAGAGCGCACTGGGGCGCACGCCCCCCTTATTTTTTTTTTTAAACAAAAGAAATAACAAGAAAAAATGGGGGGACGCATGCACCCCCCCCATTAATTTGGTATAAAGGCACCCCCTCCTTTCCTGAATCTGCCCCTGATCATACATATTTCAAAATCCAAAAAGGACATCCAAAACAATAACAGTTTAGTAAATAAGAATGTCAAACTTCTTCACAAGTTTTGGTGCTAGGATTTACAGTGTACCTTGTAGTCAGCACTGTTGATGACTTTCTGTACAACATGGAATGTCTGAGCCCAGGGGTAGGCTACCCGGTAGTCCAAGCCCTTGGCAGTAAGAAGAGCTTCACATACCAATCTGGAGAGAAGAAAAAGTTAAAACATCCAGTTGATCTCATATTTTACGGCAGCTTGGGAGGTTTGGAATGTCACTTGGTTAGCAACATACATTGAGATCTGCTTGTCTGAAGGTGAAATTTCACACCACCAGGGATTTTCAACTAAATCGTCTGTTTTCTATGAACCTATCTAAAATGTGAAATCTAATTGCTGTCTCTCTGAAAGCTAAACATTCCAAAATGAAGGATATTAAAGTGATTATTCATATTTTTGAAAAAGTAGTGAGACAAATAATCAAAATGGCTACGATCCAAAATTCAAAATTGTATGTAATGTGGAACCTTTTTATAACATCATGCTTGTAAAACCTCATTTATCATGCTCAATTACAATCATTATCATTACAAATATTGGTGTGACACTTGTCCATTTCATGAAGTTTTATTGTAACATTGCAGAGAGGGATATATTTACAGTATTTAACATTTATCTCCTCATGACTTACTTTGCTGGTATGTGACCCTTGTCGACAGCAGTACCAAGGATGTCACAGAGTAACCTAATTCTCTGATTGGATTTGAGGGTGTGAATATTATTCACATACAGCTTCAACATCTGTTCCTGTGATTCCTGACAACAGAAATATTGATACATGGCAGATACCTAGCAGATAACATATATTGTAAAACATGACATATTCACGGCACGAAATTTTCGGGATTTGGAGCCGATGGCCTTTTTCGTGGCAAGAAATTTTCGCGAATTGCCTCTTGCGTTCAATGCATGTAGTATAGATAAGAAATTTTGCGTGCATTTTAATTTTGCGAATCCTGGCGCTCGCGAAATTCGCGAAATTAAAATGCACGCGAACATTTCTTGTTTTACAGTAAACGAACAAAAGTTGGGGGGAGGCGTGATGCTCATCTGAGCTCTTAAGATACATTTTACCTTGATGTTATCTCCCTGCAGTCCCCTTTCTGGTACACATTACCAAAATCTAACTTTAAACCACTTCTTCAGGGACCCTATGAATAATCTCTGCTCTGTACACAAACCAAACTCCTTGGGAAAGGAGTGTAGGTAAAATTGAGACAGATGCAGATGCAACTCAAACTGTACGGTAGCTATAGCTCAAACTCAAACAATACAAACTAGAAATGTCGCTATGGCGACCGATGCCTCCGCCATAATGCATGATTCTCCCAATACCTTATAGGTGTATGGTACAATGTCTTTACAATGTGTGATGACTGACAAAATATTGAAATGTCAGGTTTGTCAGAAATATCTTGAATGTTCACATTCCTTGATCTAGGTTTGCTATAATTGTCTATTGAAGAGTGCAGGTACGCGCATTTGGGGAAGTGAGGATTTTTACTTGACTTCTGACCGACCCTTTTGTAAGTTTATACATTGAGTAATTTTCAACGTACGAAAAAAGAGTGTAATTACAGTATAAAATGGATTTTTTTTTTGCATTTAAACCTGGCCTTTGACCCTTAACCTTTGACCTTTGAATCTACATTAGGTAATACATGTATATATCAAGTTTTAAAAATGATAATGCAAGCATTGCATATGTTACATCCGTCCCGATGTGGCAAGGGGTGTTTAAAAACTGTATACTGAAGGAAGGGAAAAATGTCACGTCTAGTCACAATGGATGCAGGGATGAAAGTGTCTATCTTTATTCTGGTATAAATCATACCGACTCTCGATGATCATATTGATCACAATCAAATTAATTATCAAACACTTCTTCTTATCAACACAATGTGAATGACACATGCCAGTTTGCTGATATGAATACGTAATTCTTCATTAGTGTAATTGATAATTTACCTTGCTCAATATGATGCTTGATTTATACCTCAAAGAGTCTCTAAATCAAAGATTAATTATAACACTTACTCGTAACAATCAGTCTTGATATTCCTTTATAGTAAGCATAATTAACTGTAAGATTCTCCTTTAATAAAGCAATCTAGCTTTACCTCAATTAATCATTTAAAATATTAATGATTCAATCAAATAAACGCAACTACATATCATTTGATTAATCTCTTTTTGTATCCATAAATCAAAACGCGAATGATTAAATAAACCTAAACCTGGAATGCATTCACTTCTTTGGCAAGAATTGTTTTAAAAGCAAGAAGGAAAACCGGCAGTCTTTATACACTGCAAAACACATCTGACTTCTTTAGTTTTCCTTTATTTCTCTAAAAGCCAGTTTTTCTCTCTCTTTCCTGCTCGCTTCTGTATTTTACTTCTCTGATATAAAACAAAACGCTTCTGTAGGATCTTTTACAATAAATATACTTTTTAGTTTCTTTATACCAAAGTTAGGAACTGGCCAAAAAGTGAGGAACTGAGGAGCTGGGAAAGTGAGAGAGACACTGACCACAACTATAAACACTCCGTCCAGAGGGCTGGTTGTCAGCTCTCTGGCCGATAAGGCGTGGAGGTCGCTGCATGAGTCATCCAAACTGTGTTCACATTGGACCTCCATCTCCACATCTACACTCTAAATATGTACACTAAATTACTTCTCACTGTTTCTATCTTGTACAATACTACAATGCAACTCAAACATTGTACAAAGTATCCATATATTCACAATCTGCATACATATTCAGGCGTTTGGGTTTCCATTCAGAAAAGCATAATGTCAGCTACCTAGCAATCAATCCCAAGAGAGCCGTATCATCAATAATAAAGTCAGTGGACTCCGGTGCGACGCACCGTCTAGGAGAGTGTTTACACTGACCGTTCCACTCAGCTTTCTACACGGAATGGCACAGCCTATGGCTTGTTCACACTCGCCCTAGCGGAACTTAATCCGAAACTAAATCAGCTTAAGTAGCAATTTTACATCTTTCATAATGAATACTGTTAAATCACTACAGAAATCTAATAATGATACAAGCACTAATACTCATATGGTCACTAGCACATCATGAACAAGCAAACATATCTGGCATTAAACAATAATTCAAGAACTTCACTGAGAACATCATCTTTGGTCTTAATTCCTCTTTTACTGAAGGAGGAACCATGTAGTTCAACTACAAAACACTAAACATCATAGAATTCACCAAATTTACCAGTCAGAAAGAATGGTTTAAAATAATGGAACGGAAGTAGAAATAAGATTTCTTACCTGAAGGAAGGGAAAAATGCCACGTCTAGTCACAATGGATGCAGGGATGAAAGTGTGGAACTCAAAACCACATCCATCGTGATGAAGGCATTTCTCTTAGAAATTGAAGAGACTGGGTAAACTCCACTCTGATTTCAGGGGTGGGTGAAATAAGCTTGTGAGGGTAAATGTCCCTATTTATACCAATGCATTTATCTAGAAACTTCCAAAAAATGTAGGGGGGTCTATTTTCTTGAGGCCTTTACACATATAATACTAGTTAAAGAGGGAAATAGTAAAATTTTGAGTTGACCTTGACCTTTGACCCCTGACTATTGACCCATGACCCCTACATTCCCTAGATAATCCCTGCCAGTCACTACATGCGTATGTACCAAGTTCCATGAAGATACATTGAACCATTTGCAGGAAAGTGAAATTGTATCATTCTCACCTAACCTTTGACCTTATGACATGAAACTCTCTCTGGAGAATCTTTAAGCAGTAGTACATGTCTACACTAAGTTTTAAAAAAATACCTTTGGACATTGCATGGATATGGGGGAAATAGCAAAATTTTTAGCATTTTACCTTGACCTTTTGATCTTTGACCTCTTGCCAATGTCACTAAAATCTACTCAGCTAATTGCCCCATCATACATCATCCTTGGACCAAATTTGGTGAAAGCTGCTTCATCCAGTTTTGAGTTATCACGTAAACACTTAAATTTTCAGATTTGACCTTGATCTTTGACCTTTGACCTCTGTCCAATTTCACTCAAAAACTAATCAAATAATTGTCCCATCATACATCATCCTTGGACAAAGTTTGGTGAAATTTGCTGGATCCAATCTTGAGTTATCGTGTAAACAGATACAATTTCATGATTTGACCTTGACCTTTGACCTTTGGCCGATTTCACCCAAAATCTAATCAACTAATTGCCCCATCATACTTTATACTTGGACCAAGTTTAGTAAAATTTCAGTCAATATTACTCAAGTTATCGCGTAAACGAATCAGACGGACGGACGGACGGACGGACGGACAGATGGACGGACAACCCGAAAACATAATGCCTCCGGCACCACTTCGTGGCGGAGGCATAAAAATACACATAAAATAATGAGTCACCATGATTTATAACACCAAAACATTTAATAACATGAAATGCAAGAAGAACACAGGGACATTGTTAGGCCTAGGCAGTTAATGAAATTGTGACACATAACATTTATGTGAGTCAAGTTTGTAGAATCCAAAAGTCGAAGCTTTCACTCCTGGGAAGGAAGCACCAACTCAGGAACATGCAGTGAGACGCAGTGAGACCAACCGATGCGAGCAACCTATAGATGTATTACTGTAATCTTACTGCTATGAGCAGCAGTGTGCTGTAGCAAGGTAATAGGCAATTGTAGGCAACTGTATGCAGTATTCGTACAGGCGGCATACAAGTTACTTACAAGCTAAATATGCAATAGTGTGACTGCAACCTTCAAAATTGCCGCATATTGCTGGGTATGGCTGTGTACTGATCTACCCCTCAAAGCGCAGCAATGCGCGGCAATATATGTGAAGGTGTGACCGAGACATTGACATTGGGCAATTCCAGCGTCACGGACATTACATTTCAGACAAAATTTGCAACTTCAAAAGGTCATAAAGATAACAAAATATTTTCATTCTGAACTCATACAATGGAATAACTCACATACAAAGTGTATGAGGCTAAGTTATAAACAGAGCAAATTTCAATCCATTTCAACACATCATATGGCACTTACTGCATAAAATGTTGGCCGTTACGGACATTACATTTTTTGGACATGACTTTTTGCATACCTGTACAATCATTAAAAAGTCTGTGAGCTTAAGCACATGATTAGACCAATGTAGGGATAAATTGAAAGGTAAAGAAATGTTTATAGAAAATAAAATCAAATTTAGTGAAATAGATGGCACATGTACCTCTTAGAGCCATAATTGTAGCGTTACGGACATTACATTTTAAGCGTTACGGACATTACAGATTTGTCCACTTTCAATAAGTGACAGGAGTCACATGCTTGTCTTAATATTTTTTGTCCTTTTCACTTGGATGGTAGTCAATACACATTTGACAATGTTGCCATAGCCCTTTCCTGTGATATTTTATTTCAGGAGTTGCCAATTTGAGGACTGTTTGTTCAGTATGGACCCCTACTTTAACAATTTGTTGACTTTTCTATCATATTGGAATTTAAACAACTTGTTTTATGCCTGCAATACAGTTGTGATTTATAAATAACATATAGATCAGCCTTTTGACTTTCTATTATGATATTCAAACTTGTAATACTCAAAATGTAATTTTAAAGAAATGTTACAGGTTTACACGATTTATTCACATCTACATAGCCATCACTGAGCATAACTCTGCACGAATACACAACTTATATTTTAATCAAAACTAATGTATAATCAAAATCAAATCAAATAATGGTTCAACAAATGCTCAGTATGTATTTTTACAAAATGACTGTTTTGTTTTACTTTCTTTTTTCTCCCTACAGTTAGTTGAAGTACAACAGTCTTTTCCAAGGTCAGAAAAGTCTGTTTGGGAGAATATTGTTTATTCTGTTTCCAAATCACCTCGGAAGCTAGAAAGGTGTTCTTGACCAATATTGTATATCAAGAGTACTATGATTCCATCCTTTTTTAAAAATGACTCTCCTTCACTATACTCAAAGAAATATTCATGGATCCTCGTCTTTTCAGAAATTTCATAATCGATGGACTATCCTCATTACATAAAGTCCACCCTCATTTATCCAGCAATCACTTTTCTGGATTGCTCTATTATCCAGATACGGGCTGGCACATGAATTTCTTAGCATGATTTGGTGCAAAATGAGACTAGAAGTACATAACACTTTATTCTTTACAAATTAATTGTAATTCAGGACATAAATGTTGATCGCTGTGGTACAACGTTATATTTTTACCAACCAAAATACTGTTGCTAGAAGGAATAATGAGGAAGTGCATTTCATTCACATTCCATTTGATTTCCACATTATTGAATAATAAAATATGAAATTTTCAAGTAAATTACATGTCTAATATTTAATAATCAATTGAAAATATCCTACACAATTTGATTAAAGTGTCATGTGTGAGCATATCTCCCTTATCCGACAATATCATTTTATCCAGGTGGCTACCGTTAACAACAAGTTCAGATATTGAGGTTGGACTGTATTGTATATAACAGACAAGTCAGACCACAACTGACCATACATTATGTATAAGGCCTTGTCCAGGGATGTTTCTGACTGTTTCTCTTCTTTAACAATGTTTATGTTAGAACTTACATTCTTGCCATCATGGTATAATTACTCAACTTGATATGTTGTCGCTGTAAGATAGCTTTCATCCATGTATTTCATGGTAGAAACAGGGGCGTCACTAGCTTTTTTTGAAGGGGGGTGCGTTTTGACAGTAAATGTAAACTGAGATTTTTTTTTTTTTGATTTATTGGCTCCTGTGTCATCATGTACATTTACAGATACTTTAAATATTGTACATAATACATGTGATTGTAAACATACACGAATCTTTCGCTATGAAGGACTGTATGGGGGTACATGTGATGGTGTGAGATCCTTGGCGATGATCTATTCCGCTCCTTCAGTGCGGAGGGTGTGGGAGGGGGATACCCCCTCTCACGGTATGAACTTTTTGCAAAAACAAGAGTGCAAAAGTCGTGCTTATAGAGCATAGTAAAAATAAATATACTGTGAAGGACTATTACGGGGGTACATTTCATGTGACGGTGTGGTGTGAGATCCTCGGCGAGGGAGCGAAGCAACCGAGCGGGAGAGGGTGTAGGAGGGGGATACCACTCCCACGGAGGGACTTTCCCCTCCCATGGAGGGACTTCTTGTGAAAAGAAATAAAAAGGAGAATTGCATAACAATTAAATGCAAGCGAGCGGAGCGAGCGAGCTTGAAAATGTTGATATTTTACAATCCCAAACTGCGGTTTGTAGCTAATACATATTTTTTCGTTTTCGAAATTAAGGGGGGGGGCGCACCGGGCGCAACTGCTGGCAATTACTGCCAGCAACATGAGGATAATGGCATAACGATTAAATGCAAGCGAGTGAGAAAATGTTGATATTTTTACATCAGTCCAAAAACTGCCTTTTTTAGCTCTATCTTTTCGCTTCGGAGATTAAAGGGGGGGGTGGCACACGGGGCGCAACTGCTGGCAATTACTGGCAGCAACGTCAGGAGAATGACACAACGATAAAATGCGAGCAAGCGAAGCGAGCGAGCTCAAAAATTTTGGCATTTTACAGTAAACTAAAAATGTTGTTTTTAGCTACATCTTTTCGCTTTGAAAATTAAGGGGAGGCGCACCGGGCGCAACTGCTGGCAATTACTGGCAGTAACATCAGGAGAATGACAAAGCGATAATAAATGCAAGCGAGCTTGAAAATTTTGACATTTTACAGGCAAAAAATTGTCGTTTGTAGCTATATTTCTTTGCTTTGGAAATTTGGCAGGGCGCACCGGGAGCAACTGCTGGCAATTACTGGCAACAACATCAGGAGAATGGGATAACGATTAAATGCGAGCGAGCGGAGCGAGCGACCTTGAAAATTTGACATTTACAATCCCAAGCTGCGGTTTGTAGCTAATACATATTTTTTCGTTTTCGAAATTAAGGGGGGGGCGCACCGGGCGCAACTGCTGGCAATTACTGCCAGCAACATGAGGATAATGGCATAACGATTAAATGCAAGCGAGTGTGAAAATGTTGATATTTTTACATCAGTCCAAAAACTGCCTTTTTTAGCTCTATCTTTTCGCTTCGGAGATTAAAGGGGGGTGGCACACGGGGCGCAACTGCTGGCAATTACTGGCAGCAACGTCAGGAGAATGGCACAATGATAAAATGCGAGCGAGCGAAGCGAGCGAGCTCAAAAATTTTGGCATTTTACAGTAAACTAAAAATGTTGTTTTTAGCTACATCTTTTCGCTTTGAAAATTAAGGGGGGCGCACCGGGCGCAACTGCTGGCAATTACTGGCAGTAACATCAGGAGAATGACAAAGCGATAACAAATGCAAGCGAGCTTGAAAATTTTGACATTTTACAGGCAAAAAATTGTCGTTTGTAGCTATATTTCTTTGCTTTGGAAATTTGGCAGGGCGCACCGGGAGCAACTGCTGGCAATTACTGGCAACAACATCAGGAGAATGGGATAACGATTAAATGCGAGCGAGCGGAGCGAGAGACCTTGAAAATTTTGACATTTAACTGTCAATAAAACTTCCGTTTGTAGCTATATTTCTTCGCTTTGAAAATTAAGGGGGGCGCACCGGGTGCAACTGCTGGCAATTACTGGCAGTAACATCAGGAGAATGACAAAGCGATAATAAATGCAAGCGAGCTTGAAAATTTTGACATTTTACAGGCAAAAAATTGTCTTTTGTAGCTATATTTTTTCGCTTTGGAAATTTGGCAGGGCGCACCGGGAGCAACTGCTGGCAATTACTGGCAACAACATCAGGAGAATGGGATAACGAATAAATGCGAGCGAGCAGAGCGAGTGACCTTCAAAAACTTGACATTTTACTGTCAATAAAACTTCCGTTTGTAGCTATATTTCTTCGCTTTGAAAATTAAGGGGGGCGCGCACAGGGCGCAACTGCTGGCAATTACTGTCAGTAACATCAGGAGAATGGCATAACAATTAAATGCGAGCGAGCGGAACGAGTGAGCTTGAAAATTTTGACACAGTCAAAAAACTGATGTTTGTAGCTATATTTTTTCGTTTTCGAAGTTAAGGGGGGCGCACCGGGCGCAACTGCTGGCAATTACTGGCAGAATGGCATAACGATTATATCGTCTGTATCACTTTAATTCAGTCAATCAATTTTCCTTACAACGTTCTTGTTACCCCAAGGTTCCACATTTATGTTTTCTCAATTTACTTTGTTTTGTTTCTGCAACCTTATTCTATGTTACCAAAGAAAGTAAAGTGTTTATATTCTTTTCAAAAAATGAAATAAAGTTTGAATTGAATTGAATTGAATTGATTTGAATTGAATTGAATTGAATTGATTTGAATTGAATTGAATTGAATTGATTAAAGTGCGAGCGAGCGGAGCGAGCGAGCTTGAAAATTTTGACATTTTACAGTCTAAAAACTGCCGTTTGTAGCTTTTACATTTCGCTTTGAAAATTAAGGAGGGGGGCGCACCGGGTGCAACTGCTGGCAATTTAATACTGGCAGCAACATCAGGAGAATGGCATAGCGATTAAATACGAGCAAGCGGAGCAAGCGAGCATGAAAATGTTGACATTTTACAGTCCAAAAACTGCCGTTTGTATTTTTGTTTTTTCGCTTTGGAAATTAAGGGGGCCGGTGCGCCACTGATAGTCAAGGATGTCGGTTTATGTTCATGGTTGGGGGAGGTATGACCAGCGAGGGGGCGTCAAAGTGACCAAGCGGGGGAAGGATGTCCAAAATCTGCACTTTAGAGCATCCCCTAATTATATATGTGTTTGTGTGTGTGTGTTTTATTTATGGAAAAGTTGGGAAATAGCCCAGGTCAAGTCTTATCATCGGCAATGCAAGGCATTTTAATATAGACTATAGTATGCAAAGCAACACTCAGTGATCTAGCTTTGATATAACGAAGTGTAAGGTACAAAGGTGTACATTCTACATCACATTGCGCAACATTGCAGCGACTCTTTGCCGTTCGGATGTTCTGAGTACACTGCTCCATCCTCCTTATCATTCAGAATGCCAACCAGCAATCATGCTGAATCACAATCTTTTGTCAGCTCCGGGCTTTTTGAACAATGTTTCACACTATTGATGCCTCTCTAATTATGGTTAAAAGAAATCTTAGAGAGAAAAAAAAAATTTCTTGCTCACCCTTTCATGTCAATTTCAAAAGCAGTTTACTAATCCTTGAATTACCATTTTGATATTTTTTTTTGGTACCAGCGGATGGGGGGGGGGGGTGGGGGGGCACGTGCCCCCCCCCCCCCCCACCAGTTACGCCACTGATTGGAGACCTAGATAACGGGGGAGGAGGGTGTGGGCGGGGTATCTCCCTCCCATGCGACGGAGCTTTTGCATTTTCTGAATTGATAATCCGTTGCACAATGAATGAAAATATACCTTACGTATACAGTACGGTCGATAGATATATATAAACACTGTATGTACACATTAGCATCAGTGCTGCCAGAGCCGGGGTGTGATTGTTTTTGTTTTGTTTTTTTTTTTGTTTTTTTGTTTTTGTTTTGTTTTTTTCCTCCTGGTGCAAAATGAAAAAAAAAAGAACAACAATTAAAAAAAGAACAATTATTTAGCGTCCGGCGTTGAGTTCGCTCGCAGACTGAAGCGTTTTTTTTGTGTTTTTTTTAAGGTTCTGAAGGGGGGTACGTTCGCACCCAGCAAAGCAAATCGAATGGGGTTTTCTGTAAGATGTGGGCAATGAGTTATAGTTTCATACCCTGAATATGTATTTAGATTGATTCACTATTTTTAAAGATATCATTGCAGGGGTCCCGTTGTAATTTTTTTGGGGACATACTGTACTATATTGTACACAGTACTCCGTCTAGCAGAGTTTGGCGTTCAAACCGAAGATAACCTGTGCATAAGAGAGTTGAATTCTTCTAAGAAAATATTGTTTGTATCTCAATATTTTCTGTAAGTACTCAGATATCGCCTTTCCTCGAAAAAAATATGATGTCTGCCGGGCAGGGTAAACACAGGGGGTCGTAGGGAGCTGATTTTGCTCCACTTTGCCGTGCATGGCCAGTCGGCACTGACAGCAGCTAGCTCAGTGGAATTGTACTGCAGTCCAACCCTGGCTGCAGCCCCACCGTAAATGAAACATAGCTAGCCGCTTTTCTTACCTCTCTACAATTTTTTCCTTCGGTTCTCTTCGAAGTTGATGCTCGAGGTTTTTCTGTTTTATGACTCATCTGAGCAAATGGTCGGGATTGCATCTGGCTTCAGGAGTTTTCTCGGTTTATAACCGAGGGCCACAGCCTGCCGGTCCACGTACTGATGTAAGATAGCCTGACCAGACGACGCTGAACGCAATCGCCCCTCTTGTGTACTAGTACAGTTGGTCTGTGTAGAACCGTTTCTACCTACAATCTGTACGTATAGAACATGCATGCGCGGCGACAGGCGGCTGCAGCTGCGCTTGTGATAGACTGGAAAAGTGCGAAGGGCAAACCACGTACGGGGTATCTACCGTAGATCTATAGTTGTACCGTCCACACGTTTACTGTGCGAATATACAATACATGATACACACACACACACACACACACACACACAGAGTACGTAGAAACAATACCAAATACTAGTAGCCACCGACTTCTTCATACATCCGGGTAACTAGCTAGGGAGCGTACAGATAACGAGCAGAACACGGCTGGGAAGCGTTGTGCCTCGTTGACGTCTGACTCTCCGACAGGATTTGCTCATTAGCATATATTCACCATGCAGATTCACAGTTTTTCAACCAAAATTTATGAGCTTATTTGGTGATTTGAAAGTTTGTTTTTGGTGAAAGTAGTTCATTGGAGGTACAATTTTTTTAAAATTCGTGAGGACTGCCTCACTTTAAGTTTGCACATCTATATGCTATAGTACAATGTAGTTGCATGTGCCAAATTTCAAGTCAAATGCTCTAAGACTGAGGGAGTTAACTGAATCCACAATATTTTTGTGTGATTTTCATTCAAAATATGCCGTTACCATGGCAACACATTGATCGACACTGACGAAAGATTACGTTTACACATCTACGTACCACAGTGGTCATGTGGGCCAAATTTCTAGCTAAATGCTTGAAGAATAAAGGAAGTTAGTTGAATCCACAATATTTTTGTATGTTTCGGGGTAAAAAAAAGCTGTTACCATGGCAACGCATTGCTCACCACTGACGAAAGATTAAGTTTGCATATCTATATACTATAGTGGTCATGTGTGCCAAATTTCAAGTCAAATGCTCTAAGACTGAGGGAGTTAACTGAATCCACAATATTTTCGTATGATTTTCATTCAAACTATGCCGTTACCATGACAACACATTGATCAACAATGACGAAAGAGTAAGTATGCACATCTCCGTACCATAGTGGTCACATGTGCCAATTTCCAAGCCAAATACTTGAAAACTGAAGGAGTTAGGCTAATCCACACATTTTTGTATGATTGGTTTAAAAAAAAACTGCTGTTGCCATGGCAACAGATTTATTAACACTCGCATCAAAGGTGTTTTGCAAAATATATATAACATTGATCGCTTATCCCAAATTCAAATTGAATTGCTACAAAACTGATAGTACAATCCACAACATTTTGTAAGATTTTTATGAAAATCTTCCGTTGCCATGGCAACGCATTATGAAATACTCATGAAAAAGGTGTCTTGCACATCTGCCTGTGATAGCGGTCACACATGCCAAATTTGAAGTTAATTGCTCAAAAAATGAGAAAGTAGTTCGATCCACAAGTTTTTTATGAAAATATGCCGTTACCATGGCAACGCATTATGCAATACTAACGAAAAAGGTGTCTTGCACATCTACCTTAGTTTGATAGTGGTCACATATGCCAAATTTGGGGTCAATTGCTCAAAAAATGAGAGAGGAGTTCGATCCACAACATTTTGTAAGATTTTTTTTTAAATTTGCTGTTGCCATGGCAACTCATTATGCAATACTAACAAAAAAGGTGTCTTGCACATCTCCCTTTGTTAGTGGTCACACATGCTAAATTCGGGGTTAATTGCTCAAAAAATGAGAGTAGTTCGATCCACAAGTTTTTACGAAAATAAGCCGTTGCCATGGCAACGCATTACGCGATACTAACGAAAAAAGTGTCTTGCACATCTACCTTTGATAGTGGTCACACATGCCAAATTTAGGGTCAATTGCTCAAAAAATGAGAGAGGAGTTCGACCCACAAGATTTGGCAACGGACCGACCGCCCAACCGCCCGCCCGACCGACCGACCGACCGACCGACCGACCGACCGACCGACCGACCGGCCACCCGACCTCAGAGTGATTCCTATATACCCCCTACACACTATGTGTGGGTGGGGGTATAATAATTGTCTTGCATGAAATATATAAATAAAGTAAACACAAGAGGGCTCGACACTTTTTTGGTTGCCCATTTCAGCTACTAAAATCTTAAAATTTGAAATGTTGGTGGCCAAAAAAGGGTATGTTGTGGCCCTAAACAAAAGCAAATTTAATGTATATAGCAATCCATTTTGAACCTTACATTGTAGTTGTTCGACTGGGCCAAAAAAAGATAACCTTTTTGAAATTTAGTGGCCAACATCAATGTTAACTCTTAATGTGCCAGGCCCAAAACCCCTAACGTGCCAGAGGTTTTTACCTAACGCCAGAACGTTTCGAAACTGCACTGACAATGAAATTTAAAACCGTCATATCTCTGAAACTATTGACTGTTTTGAATTGAGTTCTACACAACATATATCAAGAAACGTTTGTTCTTTCGTGTCATGTAGTCAGTTTGCCATAACATCTATCTGAACCTGAAATATTGCAGAAATAATTGATACATCAGAAAAATTATTAGAAATTTTTGTGTAGTATGGAACAAAAGAGTCAGTCGTGTCTTTTCTTCAATAGAACGCTCCCTTAACTCTGTGAGAAAGTTTTAGAGCAATATCTCCTCTTTCAAATGATAACAAAATTGCGTTCTAGAATTGTATGATTCCAAAGATACTAGCAGTTTATTTTGTCCTAGCAATTTCTCTTTCTGCCTCAGTAATTCATTCCCAAATCTGAGTCCTTTAGTCCCAGATGCTGTATTTGAGACTAAAATGATTGTCCCGGGCCCTGGAAGAGTGTCTTTTGTCCACTTGAGAAGGAAGAGCCCACTAATCCTTCTTTTAAAAGCGGACCACGGGCGGGGGAACTCTATTGAAATCGGCAGGTCTTTGTCCGCGCGCAATTCCTATGCTAGCGTGGGGACGATTAGTGACGTTCATCAAAACAAAAGGATGAAAGACTTGACTGACAAATGAAAGCTGACCCTCTTTGAGGGACAAAATCAAAAGAGCTTCCCGCAGGACAGCATTCAAGCGGAACAATGCGACTGGAACCGCATAGACAATACACGCAGATTCAATAGCATACACACGTGTGGTTTACCAATGAGACTTTTGATCCATACACATCTCGCAGGGGGTGCGCTCGCTGCGGATTTTCCCGACGCGAAAAAAATACATCTAGCTGAAAAATCATGTAATTACTCAAAATTTTCTAATGTAAGCATGCTCACATTTTTAGTGGAAACGATGGCTATGCTAATCAGCTACCACTACATATCATTGGCAGTTTCTTGGTGTAACACATTACGGTACCAGAAGAACTTAAATGATCAATGCTTTTCTCGCTCTTCTTAGTCGCCGATCGGCGACCATGGCACGTCAGGACTAAGGTCGCCGTTCGGCGACCATGGCACGTTAAGAGTTAAAGACCTAATAAAATGCGTGCAAAATGTTTTAGTATGCAAAAGAAATGTAAAACATATGTCATGATTATCAATGTAAATATGTTGTCAGTGTCGTTCCGGTTTTTATCGCTTCTAGAAACTCCCCCAAATATCACATTTTTGGAGGACCTCGTTGCAGCTTTTGCGAAAAAGATAGTCACGTGACCAACACCCCTGAACTGATTGATGACGTATAAGCACGGAGTTGTGCTCAGTTAGCAGACGCCGCTCAGCACAAGCACTATAGATTGCTAGCTTGGTACACGCGCTTACACGTTAGCTAGCCCTGCCAGGCCCGGGCCCCACCGGATGTGCGCTCCCGGTCGACCCACTGACTGTCGACATGTACGCATTAGTACCACGTACATTACCACTAAGTTAGCTTGCACAAATACCTGGTATCTCGAGCATAATGTCTTCCCCTATATGGGTAAACTTCGACATTGATGATGATGATGATGATGAAGACTGCAGCTCTGACAATAGCGGAGAAGAAAAGGAGGCACGTGAAGTTGAAGGGGAAGATGGGGAGGGAGAGGCAGCCGATGAACCAGGGGTGGTATTCTGAGGTCGTAATTAAGTCTGTAATTAACTTCGTGATTAAGTCGTGAAGTTAATTACCCCTTAATCATGGGCAAAATCGGTATTCTGAGGACGTAATTAAGGTATGATTAAGTCCCCTGTAATTATCTTAGGTCCCTCCCATCTGATTGTTATTCCATCCAATCAGACGCGTTGTTAGAAGCCAAATTGATGATTACACGCGCAAATATGCCCTCAATGCGCGCTCCTCCACGCCCCCTGTAATTACAACCCAAGAGCTCCGTGCGCACACTCCGGTATTTGATTACAACCCCTCACCTACGCACGCGAAGATCTCAACCTCTTTGCTCACATAAAATGACAAAATTCCTCGAAGATCGGCTATATTTCTTTTTTTCTCTGAATTCTACGGATACCACGATAACAACATTCAACCGCTCCTCGGTTACCGAAGACGGTAAGCATCGTTGTGGCAGAGAAAACATGATGTATTGCGTGATATCGGAGTAGTTAATGACACTCTTTGGTATCATTAAGTTTTCCATTTACTTTCATACTTAATTACACCCTCAGAATACCGATTCGTAATTAACTCTGTGATTACGTCCTCTCAGAGGTGCACGCGCATTGATACGCGCAAACGCGTAAGTCCTTCCCGCCAAAACGCTTGTTGCTATGGTAGTTAATATACCCCCTACTTAATCATGCTCTCAGAATACCAATTCGGTAATTAAGTGCTAATCAGACACTTAATTAGCTCTCAGAATACGGCCCCAGAACGTTATCGTGGGGCTGCACCTTACCGATATGAACCAGCTGCATCTCCCCCGCTGCCTGTGCAAGAGTGTATGAACATGGCACTAACCAACTCCGAGAATAGACCTCACGGAAACGATCGCCTGGGAAATACAGAGTGGTATGTGTGGTATGCCCCCATATAGTTTAACGTTTAGGATATTCTGTATTATACATGATTGACGTTGTAAGTTGTAACTGTTTGTCTAGTATAAGTAAAGTAGTAGAAGAACAGACCCAGCTCGCTCACAAAGTGAGCTGCTACTCCGGCCGCCGCAAGCGGGAGCGTCCCGGCCGTGGCCTGGCCCGTCGGCCGGCGCTAACAAGTTAAACTACTAGTAGTAGTCTAGTAGTAGTAGCAGTCTACTAGTACTACTACTAGTAGTAGTACTATTACCACTAGGTCTAGTAGACTAAGTAGTAATAGCAGAATCTTTGGTAGTAGTACAAAGGCTACACTCTATAGCAAGATATGTTACAACTTACACTACATACAGGGTGGGTCGTGGCTAAAAAAAAAAAAAAAAAAGGCCTAACCAGTTTCCCATGGTCAGTTTCTGCAATATTTGTTATCAGTAATTTAGATGCGCCATTTTCTAAGAAAAACGATACCAAGAATGATCGTCAGTTTTGAACGAGTAGTTTTTGTTATATGCTAAAAATCATACTGTGGAAGGAAGCCCCACTGCCGTGCTTATCTACCGATGAACGTCACGGTGGGGCTGAATTCACGAGTAGGTCTAGGCCTATAAAGCAGGCGAGTCGCCGTAGTATTAGTACAGACACGCAGTGGTGGTGGGCTATCGTGAAATAGGCCCCACCACAGTGCGTGTGCACTGTACCCTTGCGTTTATAGCAAGCAAGGGTAGGTCCTAGGGTTTAGGGTTAGGTAAGATTGTATTTATGGTTAAATTGGCCGTTAAATTAGTCGAGGGACATATTAGGAAGTCATTTTCGCCACATTCACGAGTATTGACTGTGGAAGGCAGCCCCACCGCCGTGCTTACCTACCGATGAACGCCACACGGTGGGGCTGCCTTCCACATTCACGAGTATTGACTGTGGAAGGCAGCCCCACCGCCGTGCTTACCTACCGATGAACGCCACACGGTGGGGCTGAATCCACGAGTATTTAAACAGGCGAGTCGCCGTAGTACTTTCAGTACAGACGCGCAGTTGTGGGGTCTATTTCACAAGTTTGCCAAAAATAATGGATATCCAAGCGTACCACAGTTGTAATCTGTATTATTGGCAGTATTAAATCCGATACAATTCATTAAATATTCTTTTGTCTAAAGGCTTAGCCAATGACAATAGTGCAGCGTAGCGCCTGCTACGCGCTCGCTAGCTCGCTCCCCCGCCAGCGCTAGCCGCCGGCCGGCTGTCGCCTCACTGCGCTAGCATAGCCTTGCTAGCTCGCTGGCTATGGCTAGGCTGCGCTGGTCGGACAATCAATATCGACGACTCCGTTCTTAGACGTCATCACAATTTAGAAGTGATAGTGCGCGAAAGCATAGAAAGTTTTCCAAAACCGAGGAAATTGCATCCATTATGTTAACAAATATAGAACAAAATTCAGAACAGTAAAAAACCTGGCACAACCATAGAATTACTTAGAATTTAACATTTGATATTATCACATCATTAAAGGGATAGTACAGCATTGGTGGAGATGAGAATTTGGCTTTTAACTTTTTTTCGAGATACCAAGAAAACACTTATGATACAGCACAGAGCATACCATTTTAAGAGGAATTCAAAGTTTATTTGATGAAAATCAGGTTTGGAATGACTGAAACATCCAAAAACAAAGTAAAACAAAGTGATCGTAGTAAAGTGTGGGTCCCACACTTTATTAGAATCGCTCTTTTTTGGATATCTCAGCCATTTCAAAACCAATTTTCATCAAATAAACGTTGAATTCCTCATAAAATTACATGCTCTTTCATATTTCATAAGAGGTTTCTCATTATTTCACAAAAAAATGTTAGAAACCCCAGATTAGGTCTCAACCAAAACTCTATGATCCCTTTAAGAAAAAAAAATGTCTAAACCATTTTATTAGGTCTTTAAGTGGCTCTGGGCCACCAAGTAAACGCGAATGTCGACCTCTATTTACATCTAGACATATATTATATATCATATGTACTTAATATCCTCTCAATTTTTCTGATCTATTTCTTCATATTAGAAAAAAACTTACCGCAGGTACATTGGACCAGAATCGCAGGAAGTTATCATAACAAACCAAGATCTTGTTCCTCTCAGCCTCATTAGTGCTCACAACAAACCTGAAATAAGAAAACAAAAAACTCACAACAAATGTGTACTATTTACAAGAAGCTATACATGGCTCACAAAATCTACCTAAGAAAGAGATTGGGAGAGATAGGGCACCTTTCATGATTCAATCTTGAGCTGCAGTACAGACTTACAATAATGAAACACTTCTTCTCATCTGAAAGTAATTTATGTGTAAATATCGGAAAAAGAATCATGATTTCAGAAATGGACAAGTCTCAACTCTTCACATACGTTTCATGGAGTCACATCTGTCTGACAATATGGCATTAAAGGCAGGAAGATGGATAAAATACTTAGATAATTGGTAAACTTACCCAGCAAATGCTTCTTCAATAGCAGTTGTTCTCTACCAAGAAATAAGAAAGGAAAATGAAAGGGATAGTAAACATTACTATGAACAACATGAACAACCTTAAAAGATAATTTAACCAATTTTGTGTTTTTTTACTTACTGTACATTTTTTTAATGGGAAGGACCCTCAATATAGGGGATGGTTAATTTGCATTTACAGCAGAATTTGTACACAAAAAAGCAGTCTACATAATATGTCAACAGTTGAAGATCCCAACAAGGACCTCCAACAGCAAAAAATTGACCATTTTTGTTGTTGAAGCATATCAGGTAGTACAGTATATCAAATTGCATAAATAATCTAGATTTTAATAGCCTAGAATGGTAAGCCACATTTCATTCTCAGCTAAGGTTCCTTAGCACTGCAAAGCACACTCTCTTTCAGTCATAATTACTAATATCAAAATAAACATAAATGCCTACGAGCTTAATAGACCATGCAGACAGCAGCAGTATGGTATCATTTACATTACACCAAATACGAAAGAATACCTGTACGGTACCTTTAAACTAGGCTGGACATTATCATTTGAATCGAAGAATGAGAGTAAAATACTGTAAAACACATTATTTTTGTGAATTGGAACCGACGACCATTTTCGCGACATGAAATCTTCTCGAGCTGCCTCTAACATTCATAGCATATAGCATAGACAAGAACTTTCGCATGCATTTTAATTTTGCGAATCTTAGCTCTCGCATATTTCACGAAATTAAATTGCACGCAAACATTACTTTTTTTTACAGTTAGCTAAAGTTGATTTGTAATTAAATTCAATACACAGCTTTGTCTTTGTGGCTTAATGTGTATGATATCTCCACTGGCAACATCACATTCGAATGGTTGAAAATTGTGCTACTTGACAGTAACACTGGCTACGGAGAAAGATCACAAGGGAACATCAAGTTTAATTAGGTGATAGTGACCCAGGGGTCGCACTTAACTCTTTTTTTAGCTAGCCAGGCGGACTACTTAGAATCAATTTTGACACTGAAGCAATATTTTGGCTAGCCAGACGGACCAGTTACTTCAGAATTTTATGATTTTTAGCTAGTCCGACATAATTTTGGGTGGCCAATGGCCAGCGGACCATCGCCAATTTCGAACCCTGTGATACGCTATCAGCGTATCACCTATTGTGATTGTCAAAATCTGTCTTTTTTAGGTGATACGCTATCAGCGTATCACCTATCGTGATCGTCAAAATCTGTCTTTTTAGGTGATACGCTGATAGCGTATCACCTATCGTGATCGTCAAAATCTGTCTTTTTAGGTGATACGCTATCAGCATATCACCTATTGTGATTGTCAAAATCTGTCTTTTTTAGGTGATACGCTATCAGCATATCACCTATTGTGATTGTCAAAATCTGTCTTTTTTAGGTGATACGCTATCAGCGTATCACCTACTGTGATTGTCAAAATCTCTCTTTATTTCTTTTTATTAGGTGATACGCTATCAGCGTATCACCTATTGTGATTGTCAAAATCTGTCTTTTTTTTCTTATTCTCCTTTCTTTCTGCCACATTTTGTGTCGTCAATATCTCAAGAATGACATTACGGAATAACATGACATTTTTAGTCAACATGTCTCTTGACAATATCTAGCCACAATAAGGTTTTCATGACAGTAACGTATCTATGACGTCATCTAGGCGCCATTTTGTGATTTTCGGACCATGTTACATGATCGATCATAACTTCATAACTAAAGGTCATTTCTGTATCATTTTTTGTGGACATAAAGTTCAGGTCACAATCTATCTTTATTTCTCTGATGCTAATTACCTAGGACATCATTACGCGCACGTAAGCGCGTGTCAAACTTTTAAAAGGCTCAAAACAACTTTCCAATGGGAAATCTCGAAGTTTCAGACAATTTTAAGCGTTTCAAACAATTTCGCGCGTGCATGTCCGACCGCGCGTTTTCGCGTCAGCAACATGAAAATACACTTTTTTTGACTGATTTGGATTCCTGATACTTTGAGTAACAATATCCATTGATTTCTGATCGATTGTGACAAATAACAAAGCAATGCACTTGCGTCAAAGTTCAAATTTCGCGTGCGCGTCTATGTGCAAATATAGTGAAAAAACATGTCTTTGTTTATTTCGCCATAGCTCTTTAAAACGTCTGGTGACCCTATGTTTTTATTGCATATTACGAAAGCATATAAGTTGGACATAACGTTTCAAGTACCATTATTTCCATAAATACATTATGACGTCATCATATTGTCATCTGAAATCAAAAAAGTGGAATTAATTTTTTTAAGGTACTGTTTCTGACATTCATTTGCTTGTATCTCTGTTGTTTTAGCTCAATATTATCCCAAATTCAGATATGTTGTACTTTGAACATTTGCCTTTCAAGTCCATGTCATGGTTTTGAAATATGATGACATCATCATACTTTAAATTGTGATTAAAGGTAAAGACGCAAAATCGGACAAGTTTACGTGTTATGTCTATGGGAGGTGATTTTTTTAAAAAACATGCATTGACTTGACAACGTTTAAGCACCTTTACCTCAGCTGATTTTGCTTCATTTCCTCTGAAACTTAAGTATATTATAGCTGAGACAATAAACTGCAGTAATCATGCACTTTATTTTTTGAAATCTCCTCATCAGGTTGACAATTTTGCAGTTTAAAACTGAAAATGAGAATGGAATGTGGACGAAACGATTCCTGATTCATCTTTCACATACATAAGCTTACGTTCCTCATATTTTCTCGTCGAGACGTATGGCCGAGTGGTTAAAGGCGACGTCTCAGAGACGTGAGGTCGCACACGTGTGGGTTCGAACCCCACAAGATCACGAAACAAAATACTTAGCTATTTTACTTTTTTTTCTTCAATAGTGTATTACAAATTCGTCCATGTAGAAATCACGTTCGTATATAAACGCACCTATAAACACACACACACAATATCCCTCTTTTTTGTGTTGGAGACCACATTGCTTCGACTGCTGCAAAATTTTGCAGGCTAACTTTGTCAAAACGATCATAGTATGTAATGACGACGACGGAGATGTTGTACTTTGAACAATTGTCTTTCAAGATCATGTCATTGTTTTGTACTTTGATGACGTCATCACACTGAAAATTGTGATTAAAGGCAAGGTATCAAAACCAGTCGATTATAGGTTTTATGTCTACGGGACGTATTTTTCCCAAGTTGCCAGAAATGGCATAGTGACATCAGTAGTTACAATGCCGCATTTCCGTCTAGCAATGCAATACATGTTCACGCAGCCACGTTTGTTCAGTGGGCATTGACTTTTCCCCCCTGTAATATCAATACTTTTTTTTTTTCCTTACCATTTCCGTGGATGTACCGTGGCCGAGTGGTTAGAGAAACGGTTTTGCATGCAAGCTCAATATAAATCAAGGTGCCTATATCACATTCTTTTCTTTGTCGATCACAGATGACCGACATCTGATGACCCCAAGCGTATCACCTAACTCGTCAGTGTGACGAGTTTCATATCTCGTTCTTCTTTCTTTCTGGACAATTTTGTGTCGTGAATATCTCAACAATGACATGACGGAATAACATGAAATTTTCTGTCAACATATCTCATGACGATATCTGGCCACAATAAGCTTTTCATGACAATAACATATCTCTGACGTCATCTAGGCGCCATTTTGTGATTTTCGGACCATGTCACATGATCGAACATAACTTCATAACTAAATGTCATTTCTATATCATTTTCAGTGGACATAAAGTTCAGGTCACGCTTGATCTTAGTTTTTAATGCTAATAACCCAGGTCATCATTACGCGCGCGTCAAAATTTTAAAATGCTTAAAACGACTTCCCAATGGGAATCTCGAAGTTTCAGACAATTTTAAGCGTTCGGCGCGTACGCGTCCATCCGCGCATTTGTGCGCACGCAGCCGTAAGCAACATGAAAATGCACATTTTTCGATAGATTTGGATTCCTGATACATTAAGTAACAATATCCATTGATTTTTGATCAATTTTGACCTATAACAAAGGAATGCGCTGGCGTCAAAATTGAAATTTTGTGTGCGCGTCTATGTGGAAATATAGCAAAAAACATGTCTTTTTTTATTTCGCCATAGCTCTTTAAAACGTCTGGTGACCCTATGTTTTTATTGCATGTTACAAAAGCATATGAATTGGAAATAACGTTTCAAGTATCAATATTTCCATAAATACATTATGACGTCATCATATCATCTGAAATCAAAAAAGTGGAATTAATTTTTTTTTAGGTACTGCTTCTGACATTCATTTGCTCGTATCTCTGTTGTTTAAGCTCAATATTATCCCAAATTCAGATATGTTGTAACTTTGAACATTTGCCTTTCAAGTCCATGTCATGATTTTGAAATTTGATGACGTCATCATACTTTAAATTGTGATTAAAGGTAAAGACGCAAAATCGGACAAGTTTACGTGTTATATCTATGGGAGGTGATTTTTTTTTAAACCATGCATTGACTTAACGTTTAAGCACTTTTATCTCAGCTGATTTTGCTTCATTTCCTCTGGAACTTAAGTATGTTGTAGCTGAGACAATAAGCTGCAGTAATCATGCATCTTATTCTTTGAAATCTCCTCATCAGGTTGACAATTTTGCAGTTTAAAACTGAAAATGAGAATGGAATGTGGACGGGTGTACGGGTTCGAACCTCACAAGATAACGAAACAAAATACTTAGCTATTTTACTTCTTTTTCTGCAATGATGTATTACATATTCGTCCATGTAGAAATCACGTTCGTATATAAACGCACCTATACACACACACACAATATCTCTCTTTTTTTGTGTTGGAGACCACATTGCTTGGACTACTGCAATATTTTGCAGGCTGGGGTTTTCAAACTGATCACAGTATATTGTAACAAAATGATATTTATTTTGTGCAAATGAAGCATGCATTTTCTTTGAAATTCATATCACTCCAAAATTCAAGCGAAATTTGTTCATAATAATTCAGTGAGACAATGTAATCGTGGTTACTTTGTGCTGATTTATACATGTAACAAGCTATGCATTCTAAAAAAGGTGTTTGAATTGTTCCTTTAAGTCAGTCTTCTGTATTGATGATTATTTGTCAATTATTGGTAGTGGTTTTTGTAGAGATTCAGATAGTGATAATAAGTATGGATGATAAGTGCAGCGATAATTCCTACAGTTTGTTCAAAGTTGTGCTACAAAGGTTTGATGCATACATTTAGCATCGTGTGTGTATACGTGTGTATACAGGTTGTCCATATGACACATTCTAGACAATTAATCTTAATTAATTAGCAAACGTGATCAGTTATGGAACTGAATATGGTATTGATGTATGATGTAAATAATTTTAATGAAACTGTGACGAATTTAAAGGGATAGCCTAACTCTGTGTAAAAATAAAGCAATTATAAGGAAATTTTAGGGGAATTTGATAACCATGCCTATAATAATTTTACACAGGTACTACTAGCTGCCTCATTTGTATTATTAGTAAATCCTCCCTGCAGTTGTCTGATCTTTTCTCAAACCAGCAGTCCATGGACTACCTGCTTCAGTATGTAAAGGCCACAAACCAGTATTTCAATATTTGATGCTTTTTCCTTCTTTCTCTACTCCACAACCTACATAATATACATAGGCCTAGTTGCGGTTCGTAGAGGTCTATAATCGACTGAATGCTTTTATTTAAACACCCACTTACTGGGAGAACTCATACACATGTACCATCGTTATACTCAACGTCGTCTTTAATGTTCTTCCGGTATCACCGTCATACTCAACTCCGTCCTTAGTTGTAAATCTGCACCTTTTTTTTTTTTTTTTTTTTTTTTTTTTGGTCAGGTTAGGATCATCAATGGCTCGTGACCGATGGCAACGCCTCTTATTTGTGACTCATCTTCACATCCCATGCCTGTAACCTTGGTAACGGGCTGACCCTATGTCAGAGAGAGGAGCTCAGCACCCTCCACCCCCCTAGCTGTCTGTTTTCTCTGTTCTGTCCTCACCCTTTCCGCTATTCTTCTATCATCCCTTCTCTTCCACGATGTCTCTGCCTACTAGGCTAATAATAACTTAACACCTAGGCCGATAAGATAACTAGAGGCGCCTGCCCCCAGGAAAGGCCAAGACATCACCGGCGTCGACGGGCGGGTCCTATACCTGCTTTGCCGACGGGAACGGCGTAACCCTGCATCGCATCTCTCTCGATGCAGGAGTAGGCAGATGACATCATTTCCGGAACCTTGTCCCCTTTTTCCTTCCTTTGTAAATATATCTCTTGTAAATATTAAAATAAATGTGATTAGTTTTTTTTTGTAAATAATTTGAAGTAGTATAGGTTTTGTAATTGAATTTAAAGGCATATTTGAAAAATTATATTTTTTGGAGCAAATTGCCCACCCGGCAGAGAGTTCCATCAAATCTAAAACAACAACAACAACATTTATTAGTAATGTTAACATGGTTCAATACTCACTATAGCATTTCATCTAAAGATGAGGTAGTACATTGAGACATAATTTGTGTCTGGTATTCAGTAAGACATCCCAATTGTGAGTGTGTACACACTACACTAGTTTGTATAAATACATGTTTGTGTTCAGGTACATGCCTCTGCGATTGTGATGCATTTCAGTTCTGCTTTTGTTTGAAATATTGGTTGGAATGAGTGCTGAATACTGACAAAACTAGGATGCCCACCAGTGGTTCTGCACTAGATACAAGACAACTCGTCCCAGCAGCCTTTGCGAGCATTCTCGAGCGGGCTTTGCTGCAACGTGGGATAATTGAGTCTCTGGACGGACGTCCGACGTAGTTCCAGAGCGGACGTCGGAGAATGAAGTACAGCACTTTGGAAAGGACAAGTACGTCAGACGTACTTCCAGAACGGACGTCAGAGAACGAAGTACAGTACTTTGGAAATGATAAGTACGAACGACGTACTTCCAGGGCGGACATCGGAGGACGACGTACTTCTGAACTAAGGTTCAGAACGGCGAAGTACATTTTTGCTTCATTTCCTCTGAAACTTAAGTATGTTGTAGCTGAGACAATAAGCTGCAGTAATCATACTTTTTTTTTTCACATCTTCTCATCAGGTTGACAATTTTGCAGCTTAAAACTGAAAATGAGAATGGAAGGTTGACGAAACAATTCCTGATTCATCTTTCACATACATAAGCTTACGTTCCTCATATTTTCTCGTCGAGACGTATGGCCGAGAGGTTTAAGGCGACGTCTCAGAGATGTGGGGTTGAACACGTGCGGGTTCGAACCCCATGAGAGCACGAAACAGAATACTTAGTTCTTTTGCTTTTTTTTTCTTCAATGGTGTATTACACATTCGTTCATGTAGATATCATGTTCGTATATGAACACACCTATATATCATATATATACACACACACACACACACACAATATCCCTTTGTTTAGTGTTGGAGACCACATTGCTTCGACGGCTGCAAAATTTTGCAGGCTGAGTTTGTCAAACCGATCATAGTACATGTATGTAATGACGACGACGGATGTGTTGTACTTTGAACAATTGTCTTTCAAGTCAATGTCATTGTTTTGTACTTTGATGACGTCATCACACTGAAAATTGTGATTAAAGGCAAGGTATCAAAACCAGCCGCTTATAAGTGTTATGTCTACGGGACATATTTTTCCCAGGTTGCCAGATATGGCATAGCAACATCAGTCGTTACAAGGCCGCATTTCCGTCCAGCAATGCAATACATGTTCACGCGGCCAGGTTTGTTCAGTGGGCATTGACTTTTCCCCCTATTATATCTATACATTGCTTTTTTTTTGTCTTACCATTTCCGTGGATGTCCCATGGCCGAGTGGTTAGAGAAACGGTTTCGCATGCACACTAAATATAACTTCAAGGTGCTATCACATTCTATTCTTTGTTGATCACAGATGACCGACATCTGATGACCCCAAGCGTATCACCTAACTCGTCCTCAGCATGACGAGTTTCATATCTCGTTCTTATTCTTCTTTCTTTCTGCCACATTTTGTGTCATCAATATCTCAAGAATGACATTACGGAATAACATGACATTTTCAGTCAACATGTCTCATGACAATATCTAGCCACAATAAGGTTTTCATGACAGTAACGTATCTATGACGTCATCTAGGCGCCATTTTGTGATTTTCGGACCATGTTACATGATCGATCATAACTTCATAACTATAGGTCATTTCTGTATCATTTTTGGTGGACATAAAGTTCAGGTCACGTTCTATCTTACTTTTTAATGCTAATTACCTAGGACATCATTACGCGTGTGTACGCGTGCGTCAAACTTTTAAAAGGCTCAAAACAACTTTCCAATGGGAAATCTCGAAGTTTCAGACAATTTTAAGCGTTTCAAACAATTTCGCGCGTGCGCGTCCGACCGCGTGTTTTCGCGCGCACAGCAACATGAAGATGCACTTTTTTCGACTGATTTGGATTCCTGATACTTTGAGTAACAATATCCATTGATTTCTGATCGATTGTGACAAATAACAAAGCAATGCACTTGCGTCAAAGTTCAAATTTCGCGTGCGCGTCTATGTGCAAATATAGTGAAAAAACAAGTCTTTGTTTATTTCGCCATAGCTCTTTAAAACGTCTGGTGACCCTATGTTTTTATTGCATATTACAAAAGCATGTGAGACCCGCGACAACGGTTTCAAGCAAAAGTCGCAAGAGCAAATTCCCTCCTAGGCGGGGTACAAAGATTTTGACCATTATTTTCGTCGATTTAGGTTTTTTGCAGAAATCGAATCTTTGATATGTTTTCTACATCTACACTAAATTTCATAGCATAAGACTAAGTTTTTCCTATCGAAAATGGAATTTTAAGCACCCTATGTTGGATTGCACTCGTCAGTTTCGAGCTTCTTTCGAACCCGGCGCCAATATCCCAGTGTTTCTACGGCGCAGGGTCTCGCATGCGATTGGCTGGTGCGTCGCATACATTTACATACTTCGGCTTTCGGATACACCAGTTGCAGCGTTTGGGGAATGCTTTGCCCATGCGTGCACGATTACATGCTCCATTGTTCTTGCTATAGTGGTTTATATACGCTCGCTCTGTAGTGCGTGCTCTTCGTTTGGCTTTCTATCCAAACTACTAGTATTCTACCGCAATGTTCGACAACTACGGAAGTGAAACAAAAATCATGTAGCGTGACATAATCGTGTGAAAAGGAAACTAGATATTCTCAAAGTTGTCTACTTGTACATGTAATAAAAATTATGACAGGAGACTGACTCAATGGAAGGTAGATGAGAGGAAAGGAGTGGTCACAAGTGACTAATTATATTCAAATACTACACGTCAAGATCGCACCAAACTAACGAGTCGTGTTTGTTCGTTTGTTTGTTTTAATTTGATTAGCGCCACCGAACAAAGCAACATAAGCATGTCTTGTAAAAGCAAAACAAACAGGAAGCGTGACCCTTGCCAGTACTAGCAATTTTCTGCCTTCAAAAGGGTCGCCAATGATAAAGACAAATCAACCACAATGAAAACGCGATTTGTAAATGTGTGGATTCGCCACAGCTCCTGTTACATGCACAAGGTCATGGCGTGTGGATGTAACATTGCGTAATGCGTGCACCATGCACATGTACATGTACACCATACGTGCAATCATCGTATTCGCCATCTTGAAAGACGTACTTTAAACAAACCCGAGCGAAACGCATTGTTTTTCGACTCCATACGCTGAGCTCCGAGGAAGGTGCCCGGGAAATTTGACTCTCTCAGTGAGCCAATCAGAAGGCAATGTGGTTGCTACAGGCGGAGTTTAACATCGATTGGCACCATCGTACGGATGGGTGATTCTCCCCTCGCATCGCCGCTCGGACATTGTCTTTGAGAAAGAGGTGAATCTTCAAAGCCTGTTTTCTCGCAATTTTGTCAGGCTAACAACTTAAAAAGTGCATTTTATTTCTCTTTCTATGCCAACTTCTGGTGCCGAAGAATACAAGTGTTTTATATCAATGCAAAGCTTAGGAAATGGGTAATGTGATTCAGTGAAAAAATGAATTTTCAACCTTCCTGACTTTTGCCTGAAACCGTTGTCGCCGATCACATATGAATTGGAAATAACGTTTCAAGTATCATTATTTCCATAAATACATTATGACGTCATCATATCGTCATCTGAAATTAAAAAAGTGGAATTAATTTTTTTAAGGTACTGTTTCTGACATTCATTTGCTTGTATCTCTGTTGTTTTAGCTTAATATTATCCAAAATTCAGATATGATGTACTTTGAACATTTGCCTTTCAAGTCCATGTCATGGTTTTGAAATTTGATGACGTCATCATACCTTAAATTGTGATTAAACAGTCAGTCGTCACGCCGTATTCAAATTAGGCATAATGAGGTTCCATGTGCAAGTGTTTACTCGATGCGCATGACCGTCTCGCGAACTTGAGGTTTCACGGGATTTTGCAAGACTCTGTACAAGCTCCAATACAGTTGCCATGCAGTTAGCGCTAGTGCATACGATTTCGACATGGTAGGGTGAGTCCAATTACCCATTTCGTACTCTTCATTTTGATATAAAATTTGTCCATACTTAAAGATATTTCCAATGTTTAATCTCTCGTTAACTTTACCTTATATTTTGCTCGTAGTTTTGATGTATTCGAAACATAAACCTCTATTTTGCTGGATCCTGGCTGGTATAAAACTTTTCATACTCTAATTTTTTTTAAATTTGGCAGAGGAAGCATGTACCGATACTTGTTTTAAAAATCAAAAAGTTGCAATATCTGTAAGTTACTTAAAAATTCGTTCAGAAACTGACTAAAAAGAGACTTGCACCGGAAGTTCCGATCGCCGAAGTCAAGATTTTTCCTACATATGGCGCGAAGCTTGGCGTGTCCTTGAAAGTATTTTGTTTGCATTCATAATAGAGAGCTGCCAACATTGAAATGCAATTATCAGGGAGATTGTTCAATGACATGCTTCTGATTCTATGCTGGTTCATAATTGTTCATTTCCAGAGAGTCTTCTGTGGAATCGGGAGTCCCCCCCCCCCAAAAAAAAAAAAAGAAGGGGAATTAACATTTTAAATAATCACCCTGAAAAGAAAACGAAACTGTTTGCTTCATGAATCCAGGCCTTCAGGCTCTAGAATAATAATAATAATGATAATAATATAATAACAATAATGATAAAAACATGTGGCATGACTAATATTTCATCAGATTATCTAAGATTAACATTCATGCAAATCACCAGTAGTCCCCAGCTGCAGCTTCCAAGTTCCAGTTAAAAAAAAGAATAACAATTATTTTTAAAAAAATAAATGGATGAATCATAATCTAGCGGACATATCATCAAAACCAGAAATATAATTTGAAGGAGTGAGAATGTCCAAGGAAAAAAACAGACACAAGGTTATTTTATTTATTAAACCGTAACTTGCAAGACAACTTGATGTAAAACTAAACATGAAAGAAAATCACAATGGATTATTTCAGAAAAGAAAAGGCATGCGAAACATCGTAACACAAATATTAGTATACGGGACTAAACCCAAGTGTTTTTTTTTTACAATGTGTGAAATTGCTGACGTGCTCGTATCTGCATGTAGTCAAACAAATGACAAATCCATACGAACACAAAGTGGCAATAACGAATCCTTAAATAATTATCTACGAAATTTTGAGAGAATATGACAGAATAAACCTATTATATACACATTTAAGCCAAGTTTCAGTCTTCGAGACCAGACACAGGATGTGATGACGTCATGCGACCGTCGTTTCTGACCAATCACGATCCGGAATTGTACGAAGGTGTGACATACTGTTGTAATTTGCTGGATCCCATGAGGTATAAAAGATAGAGTGACTTGATTTTTCCATATTTTGAAAATAAGATAATCAAGTATAATACTTATTTAGTTTGAAAGAGATGCAAGGTGGATAAGAACGTATTTGACCCACTTCTTTCGGGTTTAAATTTTATATTTTCAACGCGTGAAATTATTCGTATTTTTCCCCTAATTCCCTTTCCAGTATTATCAAATCATTGTCATTAAATTAGACCTTGAGCTTTCTTCTTTCATTTAATGTAAAAATGAGCTGTAAATGTTATGCTGGGGCTGCACAACGATAGTTTGAAAAGAACACTGCACAGCTAATTATGTAGTCATGACCGCTCCGAGCGTACATACGTCCTCCGCGCTCTGTGCGAGACGACTGACTGTAAAGGTAAAGACTCAAAATCAGACAGGTTTACATGTTATGTCTATGCGAGGTGATTTTTTTTAAAACCATGCATTGACTTGACAATGTTTAAGCGCCTTTATCTCAGCTGATTTTGCTCCATTTCCTCTGAAACTTATAAGTATGTTGTAGCTGAGACAATAAGCTGCAGTCATCATACATTTTATTTTTTGAAATCTCCTCATCAGGTTGACAATTTTGCAGCTTAAAACTAAAAATGAGAATGGAATGTGGACAAAACGATTCCTGATTCATCTTTCACATACATACATGTAAGTTTACGTTCCTCATATGATCTCGTCGAGACGTATGGCCGAGTGGTTAAAGGCGACGTCTCAGAGACGCGAGGTTGCACACGTGCAGGTTCGAACCCAATGAGAGCACGAAACAAAATACTTACTATTTTACTTTTTTTTTCTTCAATGGTGTATTACACATTGGTCCATGTAGAAATCACGTTCGTATATAAACGCACCTATACACACACACACACACACACACACACACAATATCCCTTTGTTTTGTGTTGGAGACCACATTCCTTCCACTGCTGCAAAATTTTGCAGGCTGGCTTTGTCAAACCGATCATAGTATGTAATGATGACGATGGAGGTGTTGTACTTTGAACAATTGTCTTTCAAGTCCATGTCAGTGTTTTGTAATTTGATGACGTCATCACTCTGAAAATTGTGATTAAAGGCAAGGTATCAAAAATAGCCGATTTTACGTGTGTGTTGTCTACGGGACGTATTTTTCCCCAGTTGCCAGAAATGGCATAGGGCCATTAGTTGTTACAAGGCCTCATTGCCGTTTAGCAATACATGAACACGCGGCCACGTTTGTTGAGCGGGCATTGACTTTTTCCACCTATAATCTATACATTGTTTTTTGTCTTGCCTTTTTTGTCGATGTTCCGTGGCAGAGTGGTTAGAGCAACGGTTTCGCACGCACGCATTTGAGGGATCGATGTTCGCAGGACACTCTCGTTTTTTATTATTTTTTAACTCTTTTCAATTTCAGATAACGTTTCATATTCACATTCTTTTCGTTGTCGACTACGGATGACCGGTATCTGATATCAACCCAGCGTATCGGCAACTCGTCTTCAGTGACGAGTTTCATGTCTCGTGGATATCTTAGTTTTGGCTTTTATGAGTTTTACCCATGCAAAATTCAAAGTCCTTGCTTTAAAAGATGAAGAGACCAAGTACTTTATTTCCTTCTTATGCACTTGTAGTGAATTTCCTTGTCTGATTGTCATGAAAATGGCAACTAACATCCCCCCACTAGCCAGGTCGGTGGTACATTCAAATCATGGATTAGGTTTACACACAAGCAAATTTGGTAATCTGTAATTACAGAGTAGTCTTAATTATACATTAAGATACATATAATCATGAAAAAAAAATACATGTATACATACACAGTAATCATGAAAAAAACAAGAAACCCAGCTTTCAAACATTTACCTTTAAGCTAGCATCTCACCAACGGAGACGTCTCCACAATGTCTCCAACTTATCAGTCGCAGCAGTCCCGGAGACGTCTCCAACATAAAAATGTCTTGCGGTCTCACCAAGGAGACGTCTCTGAGACGAGTTATGGCAGGTATCAAAAAATTTCAAATATGAGGGAGCCGTTGCAGGATCACCTGACTTGATCTAGGCAGGATGTCAGCACGCAGATGGTCACATGGTTTCTAAAGTAGGTCAAACAGTGTCAAATAGAGTCGCGGAGACATCTCTGCGACCTCTCACCAGTTTTTCTGGTCTCCAGCAGGTCTCGGCGACGTCTCTGAGACATCGCAGAGACGTCGTGGAGACGTCTCAGCAGTCGCGGATATGATTGGTCTCCGCAACGTCTCCGCAACTGATGGAGACGTCGCGGAGATGTCGTAAAGACTTCACGAAAAATCGAACATGTTTAAATTTCTTGCGACTAATCGGAGACTCCGTAATTTACAGGAGACGTCTCCGAGATGTCGCGGAGACCTCTCTGCAACTAGCAAAATCTGGAGTCGCAAACTAGTCGCGAACTAGTTTCAAGCCCGGTGAGATACCCCCTTTACACTCCATGTACATGCTTTATGTGATCAGCTCCTGTTACATCACATGCACCTGTAATACAGTACTCTCCGCTTAATCAGATACTGCCTAATTAGGTGCTCCACTTAACTGACTTACAAAGTGAAAAACAGTTCCCGACGTGTGTTATATTTACCGAATAATGGGGTAGGCATTCCAGATAAATGGGTAGAAATTTTCCAGATTAACCCCATTTATTTCTATGGTTTCCTGCAGTCTTAAAAATTTGTGAAAATATGAATTATGAAGAAACTCTGGGGTGCTGAAAGTCGGTAGAAGGCTTAGGTTGACGTTTTAACATGTTAAATGTGCAGTGTCTGACCGATTTGCCATATCACTGGTACAAGTAGACACATTTTGCATGCCATGTATGAACCCTTGCACCAGCATTGCACACACTCCCCAACACACTCACACACACACAGTGACACACTAATAACTGTACATATGCCTATAAGCTGTGGTGAGCTCTCAAGAAAAATGAAGAATAAAACTCCATCAAGACTCTAACCTTTCTTCACGCTGTTAATTAAAAAAAAACATGGTCCCCATGAAAAACATGGGGACGCAGCAGGATTCTTCATGACTCGTCATGCAGCATTTGGCTGCATACGTACCGGTACAAAGGAATCCTTTCAAATTGATGAGGACTCAGGACTGCAACCAGATTGTTTGAAAAATTATGCTGCAGATACTTAACTAAGGCTACTGTGTGACTTTAGATGAGCTGTAGCTGTAAATGACGTACCGTGCCGTGTGTCTGATGCAGAGGGATGTGTGACAAATATGTGGTACAGTTGTATCAGCGTTTTGAATAAATTAACAAGCTTTCCGGTTTATAATTGGTTACTCCACTTAATTGGGTAAAAAATGCTCTGCTGGACACTACCTGACTAAGCAGAGAGTACTGTATTACTGTCATTATAATTACTGGAAAATACAATGGAATTGTTTAGTTCCATTTTGCCACACTTTACTGTATGATGTCAGAAGCAGAAATTGATCTCTCAATGTGCCTTTGAAGCTTTTGCTATTTCACTTACCAGGACTTCTGACAGCATATCCTGGAGCTGCTGCTCAATGGTTATTCCTCCAGCCATGGTTCAACACCAGTGCCTGCAGGGTTACTTTCTTGATACTTATTTGGCAGTTTCAGCCATTCATCAACAGAATGTGGATCCTGTACCTGGCATGATCTTTGGAGGGAAAATAAATAATTGTGCAAAATATGAAAGCTATATCATATGAAAGCTATATCAAATACAATATGCAACAATGAAAATTAACAATTACAGTAAAACAACTTATCAGTATGTTTGGGCATATTCAGGTGCTCTCCTAAAGCATTCTGTATCATACCACACCAGTACCAGATGAGTACTTGAATGCTCCAAAAGTGTACTGTACCTACCATACCATGCCAAAAGTAGACCACTTCCGAATGTGCTCAAAAAATGTACCATACTCTACCGTACCACACCAGAGAAACAAAGTACAAAGAAGCATACCATATCACAGGTTGACATGAAAAGAATGCACATAACATGCACTACGTCTTCATGCAAAGAGTTTATTCTCTCTGTTCAGAGACTCCAACCCCAATCACCTTCTGATCTGGAGATTCTCCCGCCCGAAACCCCTAGCAAACGGGAGACTCCAAGTTCATGTGTGCGAAGCGCAAAGTTCCTTGAATCCTAGGGTTCTAGATGTTCTCTGGTGCTATCTAAGGTTTATTTTTTCAACATACGATAGCAATAAGTAAGAAATCCTTTCCACCGGGAGACACAGAGCCAGGGCGGGAGAAATCAAATCTCAAGCGGGAGAACGAGAGATTTTGCAAAAATGGGCTTTCAGCGGGAGATCTCCCGTCGAAAACGGGAGAATTGGAGTCTCTGTCTGTTCAGGACACCTGTATCAAACGAAAGTGCACCAGGTGCATGACCCCATTGCTACAAAACGTGTGACCCCTCCGATTCGAGTAAAAAAAAAAAACGCTCATGAGTTACTACTCTATCTCCACAGAGCGCTCGAATGCACCCAATATGCATGGCACGGTATGATACTGTATGATTCAGTTCGGTTTGATTTGAGTCCCTCAATGCAATGTCCAAAGGAAAACGTAAATTTGCCTGATGTAAAACATTTAACCATAGGAATGGAACTTCTAGGGAATCATATGGTGTCTTAAAAGTCAGCACACTGAGGTAACTTGATCTTCCCAAGGGACTCCTCCATAGCAAATCTGAATGACAGCAGGGAAAAAGAAAAATGTGGCTGGTAGAGCATGCGCAATAAATGTGATGCTAGTAATTTGAAACGTATGACAAGCTGCATGGCAGCCACTCTGAATTTACTTTTCCTGGTAGTATTGTCTCAGGATTACATCCAGTCAGCTGACAGGACGCATGCTGTCTAATTGACTTGTTTGCTTCAACTACGACGAAGTCCATGGCTCTGTTCAACAGACACAATAATGCTCTGAGTTTACTATCTTTCATGCTCTATATCTTGCACATTGGCATTAAACGACTTCAGCGAAAAACATTGTCACCAGCCAATAAGCTTCAAGCAGCTTCAAGCAGCTGCTAGGGGGCAGAGCTTTTGAATAAATGGAACTCGCCTTGCAAAGCCCTCGTTCAAGTTGTAATGAACGCATGCCGCCCATAATTCGACCACAATGCAGTCCAAAATTCGACTGCCCGCTACATGTAGAAACCTACTTGAATATACTTTTCCGCATGGTTGAACCTTGTCATATGAGTGTCGATACACCAAACATAGAAAAGGCAAAAAAAATGCCTACAAATAAAGCATGTTGCCCATGATTCAACCGTTTCCATGAATCGACCACTCTTACGAAGTGCATTCTCTCCTAGTTTATGAATAAAAATGAGTAAATCAAGTGCAAAATTCAAACTATGCAACTACAATGTACCTCCACACATATTCCGAAGAGTATAAAGTGGACCTCAGAAATCATTGTCGCGACCCTCCCAAGGTCAGCTCACATAAGCAGTTCAAGAATACATTATCAACTTATGGGTAAGTAAAGTTGCATAGCGACACGTATAGACTCGTTTCATTCTAAAGGCCGTGTCACACCATAACGCGGGCTTGTGGCGAGGAGGTAGTTTCCAGCACGTAGAAGATTTTCAGCGGGCGAACAAGAATGTTTGCAATTTTCATTCATGCCTTGTCATACCGTACGGGGGAACTTCTGCGGCTTGACTTGCGGGGAAACAAATTTACTCCAAGGAGCTCTCCGCAGTTGGTCCGCACCTGACAGTATCTAGCGCGTAGTTGCCCGGAGGTGCTCACGCAAGTCCGATTTAACCGCAGCCAAGTTTTGAGCATGACCAAAGCTTTTTCCGGGTGACTCGCAGGAATGCCCGTAGAGGTCCACGCAGAACGCCAGTAGAAGACCCTTAGCGGCAGTACTTCCCAGGCAATTCCCATGCAGGTACTTCGCAGTCCCGTATGCAGCCAAGATAATGAAATTCTGTGAGATTTCAGCCATTCCATTAGAGGAATTCCTTCACTAAGTTGTCAGCCCCCACGCGACTGGTACAAAGGTCACAAAGTATACTCGCAAGTATAACGCGTCCAGCAAGTAAGACACATGCGCTGACTCGCACAAATCCTTTTTGGCCCTCAGGAATGTCCGGCATGCTAGAAAATCCCTACACGTAACAAGCCCGAGTAGCTTGCCCGGAAAGGTGTGACAGGGCCTAAACACAGTTGCGGGTAAAAAAATATGCGTGCGCACCTCCGGGCGACTACTTTTGAGATACATGCTAGGTACTGTCATGTGCGGATATCTACGGGGACCTCCGGGAAGTCAAAATTGTTCTTTGCAAGTCGCACGCAAGGCTGGTGTGACTCGGCCTTAAGGTTTGAAGTTACTAGTCAGTTTATCTGTATTCAGAGAATGCGTGAGACTCAAGCATTTATGGGCCATCTCACGATCTCACGCATGACACCCATTTGTCTCTGACACCCATTTGTCTCATGCATCAGGCGAAGTTTGCAACTTGGGCCTATAATAATGAGCATAGCTCAAAAGATTGAAATGATAGTTGCAGTTGAAGGTATATTTCCCTTTTGTCTTTCAAAATAAATGAAAAATAGTCACTTAAGTATGCACCTGATCGCAACATTAAGAGCTAAAAATTGAAAAAGCTCCCTACCGTGGGAGGCTAGAGGGGGAAAAACCCCTCCCACACCCTCGCTCACGCGCACATTCGCATGCCGAGATGCCGAGTCATGAAAATCTCACTCATCAAATTTTTTTGAACTTGGCATCCCTGTGTATTGAACGTGTACAGCATGTACACCTACAGCCACGGTTGCAACAGTTTCTGAGATAGCTTCTGCATACGATAGCACAACCAGTATTTATATGTGCATGCCACCTGTGCCAGGATTTGCGAGATGTGCCATGGTTTGGCATAAAAGTATGCGAGTTGAATCTGTGCGTATGTGAATGCAAATCTCTCGCACTGAGTAGATATCTAGACAGCGTCGAGTATATCGAGTACTGCGCTCTCATAGTGCGGTGTATACAGCTCTCGTCCACGTGTGGTGGAATCGTAACACGTGTGCCAATCCATTCAGGTATACGGCGGTATGTTGTAAGCATGGGCATAGGCGGTCGAATGGTGGGCACAGGCTGTTGAATCATGCTCGCTAAATTGCTTCTGTAATCACTAGTGTAAGTCTCTTTAAATACCTCAATCTAAATTTTGCAAGTAGACAGGTCTATATCCTTAGCTTATGTTGGTGAATGGTTACAAGTAGATAGATGTACTTCATCTGCATCCATGCATTTCTTATCGGTGTATTATTACAGATAGTAACTAATTTGTTGCGCGATATCTAGGTGTCCGTTCTTAGCACGGGCGGTCAAAAAATGGGCAATGCGCTTTTAACAAATATTTCACACTTTTCTGGTTAACATGACACCTAACAAGTTAGGTGTCTAGGTCTAGACAGACCTGTCCGGAGGAGTCCTTTATTTTTTTTACATTATCGCACTCCTCCAGCCAGGTGCAGTCTCTGCGCCGTGGAACGTATCCCCGACAACCAGGTACTGACCGATCTTTCAGTCACTGTCAAGATGACACCTTGAAATTCAAACTATGTAGAGGATTACGTTAGTGGTCTCTACCTAAAAAGTAGTATAAAAACCTAAATGTGTAAATCTAGAGTCTAGCTGTAACATGGAGGGCCGTAAAGTGCACAAAGCCAAAATTGCAGTGAGGTTTTATAACAGAACAAAGAAGTTCTACTTTTCTACTACAGTATTCATCGCATAATCGGGCATCTGATAATCGGGAACCTCGCTTAAATGACATGTACACTTCCCAGAAACATTTCCAATGCATGTTATTTTCACTGGATAATCGGGCGGGGACCTCTGATAAACAGGACAATTTTTCTTCAAGCGATCTTTGATTTTGTTGATATTTTACACCAAAAAAATCTACCAAAAGAGCACAACAATATTTCAAAGATTCCCTATCAGATGTCGTTTACATCGAACTAACAAAGCAAGCTTCACTGGTGTTTTGACATCCATCCATCCAGTACACGTACATGCATAGCCATGAAAGCATCATGTATAAGTATCCGTGCCATTGCGAAACACATGTGTGAAGATTTGCGAAATTAAAATGCACGCGAAAGTTCTTCACTGAATGCCAGTGGCAGTTCGTGAAAATTTCATGCCGCAAAAAAGGCCGTCGGCTCAGTTGCGAAAAATTCATGCCGCGAATATATCATATTTTACAGTACCACAGAAAAAAGAAAAAATAGTAAAAGAAATATTTTTTTACCAAGCAATTAAATAATGTTATTTATGGGACAAATGCGTTACGTATGGGACATCCTCATACATATTGCATGTGAATGCATGTAGCTAGCTGGGAAGGTCTCCCACTACACAAATCGTCAATCATCCTGCAGAAAGCATCCCAACTTTCCAGCTACTTTTGAGTTACAGACACTTGAAACAATACATGTAATTGACTAAACAATTTTCAGAAAGGGGGTGGGGGAGATGCCAAAATACACAATGAAAATCAGCATTAAAGGGATGGTAGAGTTTTCATAGAAATGGGGATTCAGTTTTCAACATTTTACAAGACGATTGGAAATTACTTACCCGGTATATGAATTATTAAAGAACATACAATTCTAAGACTAGAGGAATTCAAAGTTTATTTGATGAAGATCCAATTTGAAATGGCCGAGATATAAAAAAACAAACAAATACAAAGAAAAACGAAGTGGTCCTAGAGAAAAATGTGACCCACCTTTTTATTAGGACACGTTTCTGGATATCACAGTTATTCAGTTATTTAGTTTTTAATAGTAGCCACGACGAAAATCAAGGGTAAACATACAGAGGTGTGACTCAATTCAACAACCTGATTGCTAGACAGACATCATATAGACTACTCGATCACTGGGGTTCCACGCAGCAGGTATTGCATATTTATCAAAATTAATATTTCTTGTGTAAAGTTGTTTTTTATTGAAACTGAATGGCAAACTGCCCTTCATCGATGGATTAAACACTTTACTATTCAGTTTTTTAGTTAGTAAGTATCCTCATAAAAATACAGGGCATGCATACTCAGGTTGGTCATAAAAATATAAAATATGATTAAATATGAATTATGATGATAAATATTTGGGGAATATTGATTCCCTTGACAATCTAGATTAGTATTTGAGTACTTTCAACTGATTCTACTTCAATAATTATGCAAAATACCCATAAACATGGTTCTCCACACACTAAATGAATGGGGGACAAAGGGCATGCATACCCTGGCCAGGTTGGTCATTGAATTATAAAATATGATTATATGATAGTAAATATTTGGAGAATATTGTTCCCTTGACAATCTGGTTCAGTATTTGAGTAGTTTCAACTAATTTTACTTCAATAATTATGCAAAATACTGATAAAGATGGTTCTCCACACACAAAACGAATGAGGGACAAAATGTCCTAAGTACGTAACTGTCCCATACATAACATGTAATGTCTGTCTTTAATTAGAACCTGTAATTAGGGCTTTTTGCCTCATGACTTGAAACTTACCTCTGATAATCTTGAGTGTTGTGACTTTCATCACAGAGAGTTAGAAGTTGTAGAATAAAATACTTTCAGAGAGTTTTGAGGTTGAAAAAAGTATTCAAAAAAACAAAATTTTTCTGGTCCCATACGTAACAGCGCATATTTTCTCTTCTAGAATATAATAGAATATAATTGTCTGGGTCATTTTTCTCCATTTTTTACATAATTATACTTCTCCTACATACCAAGCACCATGATAAAGTAAAATATGATCAAAGGCCATTAACACTATTTTTCAGGTCATAAAAGTCTCTGAATGTCCCATACGTAACGCGCGCGTTATCTTGGACTTGCCCACTAATACACTAATTCCACAGCCTAATATTCGTGAATGCAGTCCCACCAAACGACGTTTACGCAAGATTGATGCACCAGACAGCGGTGGGGCCGATTTCCACAGCATAGCATCTTTCCTCCTCCCTTTCTCTCGTTTTTTTCTTTGGTCTTCAACTTTTCATTCTCGGAAGAACTCCCTAATGTCCCTCAACTAATTTAACGGCCAATTTCTTCCTCTTCTTCTTCCTTTCCAGTACAGTCCACCAATGAGGTGTATCATAGTACTTTAGAGTGATGTGCAGTGTGCTGTGCAATTACTCCAAAAAAACTAACTACGTGCGAGTAAAAACCATGCATACTTGTAACTGAGCTGGGTCTTTTGCACCTGCTCTTTAAGTAATTGGTTTGTGGAGGTGCAAATAGTCGAACTTGGCAGCGAGTTCCACAGTCGTATGGAATCGGCGAAGAACGATGTCTGGAAAGGCTGTGTTTGGGCAAAAGGGAAATGGAACTTGTGCCCATGTCCTCTGAGCGAGCCTCTGGTGATTGGTACAAGGTAGTTGCTCATGGGTATGTCTAAATGGAGTGGATGATAATATGGTGGATCATGATAACCTTATATTGAGCCCTTCTCTCTTCCAAGGTTGGCAAGTGTAGTTTGGAGGGCATGTCAGAAGGGCTTTTTACACTTGTAAATTTTTGCTTAGTCCCGTACCAACGGTGGGGCTAAGGGGGGGCCTTAGCCCCACCGTTGGTACGGGACTATCCTTAGCCCACTTTCTGTTTACACTCGTTTTTGCCGAAGTGGGCTAGCCCCACCGATAGTCCGGTACTATCTGGCCCTGCAAAATAGCAGGGTTAGCACCGCAATTGCGGTGCCAAGCAAGTGAGTATAAACAGAACGAAAAAATAATCCGGGGCTAAGCAACGGAGACGAAGTCCGACCCCCACTGACCAATCAGAAACGAGGTAATCAAGTGCTGCTGGTGCTTGCGTGTACGTGTACAGTGCACAGCGTAATCACGAATATTCACGTGGTTTGGAAAGTCCGGGGCTAAGAAATACGAGTGTAAAAAGGTCAGTTTTCTCCTTAGCCCCTGACAAGAGATAGTACGGGACTAATTGGCCAGTGTAAAAAGCTGAAAAAATTGGTACAGGACTAACGATAGTCTGGTCAGAGAAAGTCCGGAGTTAAGAAACACAAGTGTAACAAGGAAAAGTAGAAATTACGCGGTGCGTAACATATGTCCCCGCCGGAAGTAGCATTTAGTGGCAAAATGTACAATATAGGTAAAAAATCAAGGTCAAAGGTCAAAGAAGTCAAAGGTCAAAATTCTGTGTAGAAGTTTTGAAGCCCTCACCTAGTGCCATCACATAAAGCAAACGGAATCGAAATCGGGTAAGAAATGGCGAAGGAGTAGCATTTTGTAGCAAAATGTACAATATAGGTCAAAAATCAAGGTCAAAGGTCAAAGAAGTCAAAGGTCAAAATTCTGTATACAAGTTTTGAAGCCCTCACCTAGTGCCATCACATAAAGCAAACAGAATCGAAATCGGGTTAGAAATGGCGAAGGAGTAGCATTTTGAAGCAAAATGTACAATACAGGTCAAAGGTCAAGGTCAAAGGTCACAACTGATATTCTGTGCAGAAGTTTCAAAGCTCCCATGTAGTGCTATCATATAAAGCAAACAGAATCAAAATTGGCTCATAAATGACAGAGAAGTAGCAAATTGAACATTTTGATCACACACGGATGCACAGACGGACGGACACACGGACACACACATGTACGGAGCCCGTTTCATAGTCCCCTGCTCGAACTCGTTCGGCGGGGACAAAAAAGTGCTTGAGACACTGCTAGCATTCTTGAAGTCATTGAAGATGAATCTGGTGTAACGACATCGTATCATTTCCAGACTGGAAGTAAGCAATTTGGTAGATGGATCCCAAACTTCACAACTACACTCGAGAATGGGCCATAGTAATGACTTATATAAATAGCACATGACAACGGCATAGCCAGGATTTCATCTTGGGGGGGGCAGTTAGTCTGCGAGGGAGCGAAGTGGCCGAGCCCGAGCAAGCGGAGCGAGCGAGGGGGGAGGGTGTGGGAGAGGGGTGTCCCCCTCCCACGGTAAGAACTTTTTGCATTTTGATGTTGTAAATGGTGCAATTTGATGCTTGTTTTTGCGCGTTTTATCGACGTGAAACAGTCCCACTTGTTTAAGATAGCAGTTTATTTTGATGTAGATTATTATTGAACAATTTGCCTATAAAATGGTATACAATGTAATTAAAATGCACTTCTTGTATCAATTTTTTTCACTAAATATCATGAACGCGACTGAACCCGAGCGAGCGGAGCGAGCGAGAGGGGAGGGGAGGGTGTGGGAGGGGGGTGTCCCCCCTCCCAACGGTAAGAACTTTTTGCATTTTGATGTTGCAAATGGTGCAATTTGATGCATGTTTTAGCACGTTTTATCGATGTGAAACAGTCCCACTTGTTTAAGGTAGCAGTATATTTCAGTGTAGATTATTATTGAACAATTTGCCTATAGAATGGTATAATTTAAATACACTTCTTGTATTAATTCTTTTCACTGAATATCATGAACGCGACTGAACCCGAGCGAGCGGAGCGAGCGAGGGGGGAGGGGAGGGTATGGGAGGGGGGTTTCCCTCCCCCACCCCCCCCCCCCCCACGGTAAGAACTTTTTGCATTTTGATGTTGCAAATGGTGCAATTTGATGTATGTTTTGGCACGTTTTATCGACGTGAAACAGTCTTACTTGTTTAAGGCAGAAGTATATTTTAGTGTAGATTATTATTGAAGAATTTGCCTATAAAATGGTATAACTTAAATACACTTCTTGTATTAATTCTTTTCACTGAATACATTAACGCGACTGAACCCGAGCGAGCGGAGCGAGCGAAGGGGGGGAGGGTGTGGGAGGGGCGTGTCCCCCCTCCCACGGTGAAAACTTTTTGCATTTTGATGTTGCAAATGGTGCAATTTGATGCAGGTTTTTGCGTGTTTTAACGAGTTGAAACAGTCCCACTTGTTTAAGGTTGCAGTATATTTTGATGTACCCTGGTAGATTATCATTGAACAATTTGCCTATAATATGGTATGATTTAAATACACTTCTTTTATTAATTCCTTTCACTGAATATCATGAACGCGACTGAACCCGAGCGAGCGGAGCGAGTGAGGGGGGGGAGGGTGTGGGAGGGGGCTGTCCCTCCCCCCCACCCCCCCCCCCCCCCACGGTGAGAACTTTTTGCATTTTGATGTTGCAAATGGTGCAATTTGATGCATGTTTTATCGATGTGAAACAGTAACGCTTGTTTAAGGTAGCAGTATATTTTGATGTAGATTATTATTGAACAATTTGCCTATAAAATGGTATCATTTAAATAATCTTCTTGTATTATTTCTTACACTGAATATCATAAACGCTGTCTGTTCAGCAATCAAACAGAATAAGCATGCACACAAGGGTGTAGATAGGGGCATATCCCCTCCCACACAAAGGTGATTTTGCGTTTTCAGACCTGAAATTCAGCCATCTGGTGCAAATTTTTGGTGCAATACTTTCTCATCGAAGTGTTAAAATCACAGAATTTAGCTCTTATTCCGAATGTGCCCCATCTGTGTGTATGTAAAAAGTCTAGTGAGGTAGAGCTTAGGGGAAGGGGATTCCCCCTCCCGCTCTCGGAGCTTATTGCGTTTTTAGAATTGAAATAAAGCGATCTGGGTATAGCCACAGTTTACTTCTATGCATGGCGGAAGGGGGGGAAGGGCGGGCGAGCAGGGAGAAGGCGTGGGCGAGTGTTATCTCCACCCTTCCCTTCCGATGGAGCTTTTGCCTTTTTAAGGTTGAAATTGAGATATCTCGTATACATGTACGCATATTTGATGGAATCAACATTTGGGAAATCACACACACAAAAAAAAAACTGATGGGGTTGGACTGAGGGAGGAAAGGGTCGATTAAAAGGGGAAATTCCCCTTATACATGAGGGAACCTTGAGTTTTCAGAATATAAGTGATACCTCTTGGTGCACTCAGAATTTTTCATAATTTTTTCTTTTGTAAATCTAAACAGTGTACTAAGTTAGGGAAAGAGACACAGAGGGGGAGGGTTTGGGAGAGAGATTTTGCATATTTTGAATTGAAATTCAACGATCTGGTGCACACTTTGAGTGAAATATTCAAAAAAAAAAATCTTGATGAAAGGTTGCAAAGGAGACCCGCTTCATGTGCATGCATACAGTATACACGCTTTTTTTTCCGCCTCCCAAATTCCCAGTCCAAATCTTAGAGGGGGCGACTGCCCCCATCGCCCCCCCCCCCCCCCCCCCCTGGCTACGCCAGTGGCACATGATCTTGACATGTCTGGGGCAAGAATCAATATTTCTCTGTAAAAATGCTCTTGTTGAATTTGCCTTTTTTGGTAAGCTGGCTTATGTGATGGTTCCATTTCATATTCTGCTGAAGATGGATGCCTAAGTATTTCGTTGTTGAAACTTCTTGAACGGTTTTGCCGTGCATAATCTGGTATGTCCTTTTGAAGGGGTTCTTTTTTCTGGTGACGGTCAGAGCCTTGCATTTTGGTGGGTTGAAGTTCATGAGCCAGTCAGCTTCCCAACATTTTAATTCAAAGGGAAGGCAAACCCAAAGAGCAATGTGGATTGAGTGAAAGCAGCAACATTAGTAAAACACATCAATGAAAGTTTGAAGAAAATCGGACAATTCACGCAAAAGTTATGAATTTTTAAAGTTTTGGTGTTGGAACCACTGGATGAGGAGACTACTCGAGGTTATGATGTATGAGAGGACAACAATGTAAAGAAAATATAAAGACAATTTCTCAAAAATTAAAGTTTTATGAAAATTACAAATTCCATTAACTTGATACTGACATATAAGGGTAGCAATTATTTCCTCTGCTTTCTGAAAGCGGTTAGTCAAGTGCTCTTTCATAGTGCTAGAAAAATGAATTTTTGTTGAATTTCCTTTATATTTTCTTTGCTTTGTTGTCCACTCATACGTCATAACCTCTAGAAGTCTCCTCATCCAGTGGTTCCAACATCAAAACTTTAAAAATTCATACCTTTTGCATCGATTGTCTGATTTTCCTCGAACTTTCAGTGATGTGTTCTGCTAATGTTGCTGCTTTCACTCAATCCACATAGCTCTTTGGGTTTACCTTCCCTTTAACCATAAATACATGTACAACCCTACCTAACCCTTAACCCCGGGACGCTCCGTGTACACAGACGTCACAGTTATACTCATGTTGGGGCTGGTCGCAGTTACCTAACCCTAAAACCTAACCCTAACCTAACCTTGCTTGCTGCTAACGCACGGGTGCACGCGCACAGCGGTGGGGCTGATTTCACGATTTTGCTGGGACGCATCTGGTCGTCCTGGTCATCCCTGAGCTAACCCCAGGGTGCTCCTTGTACACAGTTATACTGTGGAACGCTTCGCGTTCAGGCTGTGTTTCACAGTTATCCCAGAACTAGCTAGCTAGATCTAACTTACTATACTAGTTAGGCCAGACATGCTACAGGAGTTTCCAATCAGCGAAAAAAATCAAGATTTCAAATTTTTATCGGTAGGTCTACCTCAACTCAAAAAATTATTGTTCTCGGTTGTGGTGCCAGCAACTTGTGACTGCTTTTGACGTGACGAAAGTCTCCGTACTCAGTCGCCACGTCTGCGCACTCAAGCATTGCCGCGCCGCCGCGCCTGGTGACACTCACGCCAGTAATCGCTCGCATTTCAGCATTCGCATGGGTCGTTTGACATCGCATTTAAATCCATGATTTTAGATATGATGCCTCGAACCGATTTTGCTCAAATTTCGTGAGTAACTAGGAAACTTGTGAAGCTTTATGGACATAATCAAGCGAATTGCCGCAGTCCTTTCATTTCCGCGTTGCATTGCAAAAAAGCGTGGAGACTCCTTATAAGGGGTGCCCCGGGGGTTACTTATAAGGGGTGCCCCGGGGGTTACTTATGAGGGGGACGGGGTTACTTATAAGGGGGACGGGTTACTTATAAGGAGGGGCCCCCCTTGTGAGTGGGTTTCCCGAACTGAGATATCATCGTGTTATATAGTCTAGTATTGCCTATTATCAAACTCTGGATCGACTCTTGGTTGAGACTCAAACAAGCGAGTGTCATAGTGAGAGCTACTTTTAAGCAGGCAAATAGACGTACCAACAGCTGACCAATGGAAGGGGCAATATCGTGAAATAGGCCCCACCGCTGAGTGCGTGCACCCGTGCGTGCATTAGCAAGCAAGGGTAGGTCCCAACTGCGACCAGCAGCCCCATACGCATAATTTATGCGTACGGGGCTGGTCGCAGTAAGGGTAGATCCTAGGGTTAGAAATCGCCACTACGAAAGAGTTCCTTATGTCCCCCCCCCCCCCACCCCACTACTACTAGTTTGCAAAAAAATGGATAGATTGCTATTTTTTTTAATTAATAATGCATGGACTAAATAAAGGTTATGCCATTTATGGAAGACTTCCCATAAAGTTTAATTATAGTCTAACCTTTATTCAGTTTATTATTACTAGTAAGGGGAATCTTAGTGGTTTGTTTATTTTGTGCAAGTTGGGGGGGGACATAAGGAACTCTTTCCCGCCACTAAACACAAAACAACAACAACAACAACGTTAGCCCGACCATGCCATGCGACCAGACGCTGTGGCTGTGCTGCGCTGTGCAAAGGCAAGCCATTAAAATATACCGTAGATCTACATTCTACAGCGACCGGACTACTTGGGCTGTGTAAACTTTATAGTTAGTTGAGAGTTAGCGTGGATGTGTCTTCTTGGACATTTGGCTGACTAAACCTATCCGTTATAATAGTATTAGGGCTCTAGGCCTAACGTTACCGATACAGATACAGGTAGGACAAACCAAATGTTACAAACGGAATAATAAACGTGTGGGACTAAACTTAGCATTCCACACTGAGTGCTGAACAGTACTTCTCTAAGCCTTACTAAGTTAGATAGGGTCTACAGCAGGATAAGCTCGTCTGTATCCCCACTAATTTTAGGGGCAAGCGCTTGTGAACTTCTTGCTTCTTAAAGACTAGGACGTAAAAACAATCATAGAGCAGATAGATGCACTCTCAGACTTGCAGTTGGATATTTCAAACTCACCACGAGGTGAAGGCTGCCGCGAGATCATTATGGTCCCACATACTCGAGTTTGTGAAGGGCATTGTTGTTCGCAATGACTTTTGCACAAGGATTTCCCTGTAGTAGACAGGGCAGAGCCAGGCAAAAACTGCCTTTTTTTCCAGTCAAGGTTTTCTCACTTAATTCTGGTACTTTAGACCATATTTAACAAAATAAGCTTCTGCGCCATCTTGAAATCTGTCCCAAATCCAAGATGGCCGCCAAAAATCCAAAATGGCCACCAGAGGACCTAACGTACGTGCCTTCTGTGGTTAAGATTTGTCTGGGGATGGGTTTTTTTTTACTCTATTTGATGATAAATGGTAAGAGAAATAAGATTCAGTGGATTAAAATTAGAATCAGTTTCTTTTTTATTGCAAAAATCCAACATGGCCGCCAGACGCAGCTCCCGAAATTAATAAATGTCATAATAACCGGAGGGCCAAACCCTAAAAACTCGCTTACTTAACGAGTGAGTTCCACTCTCTCTACAAACTAAGTAGACCATGCCTATTTTCAAATTTCTATTGTAACAAACAACATACCACTGGTCTACCTCAAAAAATTTGTTGCGAAAGCCTCCAAATCCAAAATGGCATCCAAGATGGCCGCCATATCTACTGAATTTGCTATTTGAAATATAGAATTTGATAGAAACATCAGATTTCAACAAATGTGATGTCATATGAAAGAGAATAAAATTTCCTACAAGTTGATACCATTTTTGTGGGAGATTGCTATAACTGGATTGAGATTTTAAGGAAAAATACTCATTTTTTGATATTTTTCTGAAAAAAAGGAAAATCATGAAAATGCTTGATTCAGCATAAATCAGAAAAAGACTGAAGGATTATCTTGAAACGTTTTAAGAATTTTGTTTAACATATAATTAATATTTGGAGAAAATTAGGGGTCAGTACCATATGCGGTTCAGGAGTTATAATGTCTCAAACTTGAAAACTCACTATGTAAAAATTTCCACTTTAGCTGTGACAAGACCTTGTTGGTCGTAAAGAGCATCTGCACGCGCCAAGACTACTACACGCACCACTGGCACTGACGCTTGTAGCAGTGCCAGTGGTGCGTGTAGTAGTCTTGGTGCGCGCAGACTTTTTTTGACAAACAAGAGTTTGTGCCTGCAAACTAACTTTTCATACCAAGTGGTAGCTCAGGTGACGCCGATCGCTATCATTTCAAAGTAGATTGTTCTGGAGCAGATGAGATGAAGCAAAAAATGTCTTTCAAATAGAGGTACAAGCTTGAAACAACCATGCTATAGAAAGTTTAAAACAAAATTTGGATCAATCACTCAAAAACTTCAAGATTGCAGGCCATCTAAGCTGACATAGTTTATTGCGCCAAATTAAATGTATTCTTTTAATTTTGGTACAATTTTGTCTGTTGTGCTATCTATTTATAGTTTTTATATATTTTGAACATTGTAGTGCTATTTCAAACCGTCATGGGTTTTTATGGAGATATTTTTAAAACCAGTGATATTCTACTCCGAAAAAGAAAAAAAATTGAGTGGAAGTTTCATTTTTGAAGGAGTTAGTAATGGAAATCTGTAAATTTAAAGTAAAATTGGAGTGAATTTTGAGTGAAAATTCTCATTTTCACTGATTTTAGAGTGACCTTAGGGATCACTCGTCACTCTTTGAGTGATCCCTGAGATCACTCTAAAAGGAATGAAAATGAACAAATAGAGGGACATGACCATAAAATTTCAATTTGGTTTTTTCCTTGATTTTTGTGTTTGACTTCAGAAAGAATACATTGATAATTCAGGAAAAACTTTTTTTTCAGGGTATCTTGATAGTTTTAGGTATTGAATTAAACCAATTTTGAACAAGTAAACTTTCAGATTGAATTTCATCAGCAAAATCTCTATAATGGC